>NC_066579.1:33578298-33882739 GCF_024323335.1 Lathyrus oleraceus | reverse complement strand
GTATTATAAATCACATAATACTTAATATTTCTAAAATAATTTATAAGTGTTAATGTTTACTAAAATAATACTAAAGAATATTACTAAATAATGATAAATATATTATATTTTTATATTGTTCTTTATTTATTTTTTAAATATAATTTATACTATTTTTTAAGTATTATTTTGAAATTAATAAATAAAAACAGTATATAATATTAAAATAAAATATTATTTTCTTATAATATTAATTATCACATAATACTTAATATTTCTATAAGAAAATTTAAGTTTTATGTGTACTAAAATTATAATAAAATACATTACTAAATAATATTACATATATACTATTTTTATATTGTTATTTTTTATTTTCGAATTATAGACTGTTTACTAAACAAATTTAAATGTTATGTTTACTATTTTTTATTTTAATATTGTTATTTTTGAATTAATAATAAATATATTACATAGTATATAAATATAATATATTATTAATTAACAAGTAATACTAAATAATATTTAATATAAAAAAATAGTATGTTATATAAAAACAGTAGATTGTATAAAAGCAGGATAAATAAATATATAAAAAATAATATTAAATAAAATACTAACAAATATATAAAAAGTCATCTGTTAAATAACAGATTATAAAAACAGTATAAACAAATATATAGGTTATAAAACAGTATAAACAAATATATAAAAATAATATGTTAAATAATCCTAAACAAAGTAGTATGTAAATAAATAAGGGATTAATTACTATGCACTGTCACTGTAAAAAGTTTTACATTGTCGATTCATCATCATCACCCGTCTGTATTATTTTATAAATTTTTAAAATAAAAGTCAAATTTGTTTCAATATCCAACGGTCATGATTAACTGACGGTGTAAAACTCTTTTACACTGACAGTGTATTTCAATTAATCTCAATATATAATATATCACTAGTATATAAAAATAGTATGTTATATAATATAAAAATAATATATTGTTTTTAAAATAATATTACCTTAATGTATAATATATAATATTATTTTGAAAATAATATTAAATAATATATAATTTCTATCAGCTATTAATAAATATCAACTAATTTCAACAAATAACAATAAATATTCAAATTAAAAAAAAAAAGTGTATCTTAGATGAAAAATTTAAACAATTTTAAACCTTGATTTTACTCTTCTTACAAAAATTTAAATCTTTATAGAAAAAAATGAAAAATAAATAGAATAAATTAAAATTAAGGGTTTAATATAATTCGGAAATCGGAAGAAAAAAAAAGAAAACAGTTATAAAATTATCATCCAAATGACAAGTTTGTTGAAGATTTTTGATGAAAAATCCGAGTTGTCGAAGAATGAGGTTAATGAAATGAATTTGGGAGAAAATGAAAAACTAGAGAGAGAGATGTTTGCATTGGTTTGCACTCAAGTGGCGAATGGGAAAGTGGAATGGTCGGTGCAAATATATGGTAGCAATTTTCGAGGGGGCTCCTTACACCAACTAAATGGTCATAATTAGCTAAGAGCAATCCCTTGCAAATTATAATAACTTTATTAAAGCGTCTGATACGCGCTTAAGTGATGAGACAATGCGCATACACATCTCAAACATTTCGAGGGATTGTTCTTTGCAAACAATATATATATATATATATATATATATATATATATATATATATGACTAGGGAGTGTCCTTCATAAATGCAAATATATTTATTAAAGTGATTGACACGAAGTAGTTTGGTGTGACAAATTGATGATTAACTTAAAATCAATGAGTGAATCTGAAAGGGCGATGATACAATTTATTGAGGATGTTAATATTAAAATCTTGGTTTTCTAGAATTATGAAAAAAAATTGTTTTATTTTTTCTTGTTCAATGGACGTATTCCAATGTTGCAACTTTGAGAAAAGTAAGTTTGTGGTCTAGGTTTATCATGTTCAACAAAAAAGAGTATTCGAGTAAGTTCATTGACATTTGAGAATTTGAAATGACGCTTGCTTATAATATTTTCTTATCTGAATTTATTTGTCTATTTTTAAACTATTTTTCTATGGAGATGTGGTTGATAAATGGAGCATGCAATTGAATTTCAACTATTTGAAGAAGTTTTGATGTAAACAGAAGAGGAATGATAAATGTACTGATTGGTAACTCATTTGAAATGATGCTTGTCTATTACTTTTTATATTTTATTTGTTATGTTTTTTTTTTGTTTTTTTTTAAATTAAACAATAACTTTGATTAATTCAAAAAGATAAATTATACAAGAGGATCGTAAGGATCCAACTCAAAAAGAATCACATCGGACAAAATAAAAACTCTGACACTCCCGAACAGGGACGGAGGTAGGTTGTTTAAAGGGTGGGCCTATGCCCCCATTATAATTATAATTATGTAGTATTAAGTGTTATAAATAATATGTTTATATATTAAATAAAATAAATATTTTTAATAAAATAATAAGTAATTAAGTTTTCTTTTTCATTATTAATTAATTTTGACTTTTTTGAAGCACAAAGGAATCACTTCCTCTTTCTTTTTTCATTATTACAAAATGTGTATTTAATACTGATTTCTTCTTCATTATTGATATTCTAAAAGTTTTTTTTTTAATTTTAATCTTTATGAATTTATTATTTATTATTTTGTTATCTTATTGAACTTGAGATTGTACTAATATTTGAAATTATTATGCATTTATCTATTTTATAGTACTAGTATGAATCGTTTTTTAATATGATTATAAATTTATAATTGTGTTATTTCTTTTTCATTTTTAGTACTAAGTAATGAATATTTTTTTAAAAAAAAAATCAATAGAGGAATCATATACTCTTAATCCTTAAATACTTCATGAACGTGAAAGCTTTAAATTTAGGTCGTTAAAAAAAAGACTGAAAAAATTTCATAATGACTCTGATTTAAAATAAAAAATATTAATATATAAGTAATTATAATAAAGTTAAAATATATTATTTATAAAAGGGTGGTTCGCCTCACTAGTCAGAATTTTTGCCTTCCTCTAACTTCCCAACTAATTAAGCATTAACTCAATTAAATAAATATGTAATATTATATTATTCCAACCTCTATACACGATTACCTTTACCTTTCCTTATTATAGACAATCCACTAAATTTCATGATTCCAACCTTGTGATTTATGCGTAACATGGTTCCAATTTAAGACTCTCTCCCAAACATCCTTCATAACCTTATTTTATTTTATTTTATGAATCTAAATACACACTTAATAAAATCATAGAATCAAAATAAATTAAATGAAATTGATATTATTTTATGATTTTTTTTGAAAACTAAATCTTAATTAAACCTATTTTTTTTTCATGCTGAATTTTGAAAGAAGATAATAAAAATAATAAATAAATAAGACCAAATAAAGTAGGTGATGAAAAGATTAAGTCATTCATATATATACTGAGGAAATTAAACTAATACTACAAATTTGTTTTGTTTTTTTTTCATTTATATATATTTTTTTAAATTAGAGATTCTTATTGAAATAAAAGATATTGTGTACCTTTGATAGATTTTTAGGAGCAAATTAATAAGAATATGTAACACAGTTAAATTAAAATTATTTTCATCTATTTTGAAAATTTTGGTCTCAATTAATAGATCATTTTATAAATTATAGTTAATCCCAATGGTAGAATATTTAATTGTAGAATTAAATATGTTTTTAATTTTTTAAATATATATAACAGTTTTTGTTTTTTCATCTCTGTAAATATATATTTAATAATATAGTTTATGATTTGTTTATTTAAAGAAGAAAAATATCCCCCTCTAGATATGTTTATTTTCTTAATTAATATTATATATTTAATATAATTATAATAAATGAATCATGCATTAGAATATTAGAGTTATAGTATTAAATGATTAATCAATTGGTAGTTAAAGATTAAAAGATTTATTTTCAAGTTATAAAAATACTAAAATAAAATAAAATATTTTAAAATTAATTTTATAATTTAGAAATAAAAAATTTATTTTATAATAAATTAAAAGTAAGTGTTTAAAGTATGTGGTCAAAGTAAGTGTTACTCTAATTTTTTGTTTCTAAAAGTATTTCGTTGATCCAAATAATTTTATAAACGACATTTTTTTTATATACATGAAAAAATCAAAATATTTTAAATTAATGATTTGATTATATTTTTATAAACGTAAAAAAAAATGTATTGTTGATACGGATGCTTTTACAAACGAGAAATAATGTATAGTTGATAAAAATATTTTTATAAATGGAAAAAACATTATTATTAATACAAATATTTTTATAAATAAGAAGAATGTATTATTGAAACAAATATTTTTGTAAACGACAAAATATATATTGTTGATAAAAATATTGGTTTTTTTACCGAGATAACCCAGTTTTTCAAAAAAAAATCTCAAAATACTTCAGGTTTCAGAAAAATTCTCAAACTACCCCACTTTTAGGAGGAGGCGCCAATTGAATTGGCGACTCCTCTTAAATCTTGAATGGAGGCGCCAATTCAATTGGCGACACCCTTAAAACTCCTCAAATGACAAAACCTCCAACATGAAAGTTGTAGATCTTTTCAAGAAAATGAATTTGGACATAAATTTTGCATCATTTGGATTTTTTATGAGAAAGTTATGGGCAGTTGAAGTTGGACTTCTGAGTTTTTCAACTATTATCTGACCTATAATGTTTTGTATTATCGCATGTGTTTATTTTAGAGTTATGAAATTTTGTCCAACATAACAATTGAATTAGACATCTCAAATTTACCAATGACCTTGGTCCCATCTCAAAATAATTAAAAATGAGTGAGTTAGGTCCTTGCGAAGTTGACCCAAAATTAGGGTTTCTGTCAAAACATGTGTATGTGAATTTTGCCAAAAGGGACCAACTTCAAGCCCTTCTGTTTGAATGATAAAAGTCTCAAATGACAAAACCTTCAACATAAAAGTTGTAGATCTTTTCAAGACAATGAATTCAGAATAAAATTTTGCATCATTTGCATTTTTTTGAGAAAGGTATGGGCACCTGAAGTTGGACTCTTTGACATTTCAATTGTTATGTGGCCTATAATGTTTTGTATTATCACATGTGTTTATTTTAGAATTATGAAATTTTGTCCAACATAACAATTTAAGTAGACATCTCAAACTTTCCAATGCACTTTGTCCCACCTCAAAATGGTGATGACCGGGATCACCTAACTGACCTCCGGTCCCACATCCCCTAGCTACCCTAACCCACGTTGACGATTCTGCACCGGTGTTTGTTCATCTGAGGGGCCAGTGCATTGGAAAGTTTGAGATGTCTACTTAAATTGTTATGTTGGACAAAATTTCATAATTCTAAAATAAACACATGTGATAATACAAAACATTATAGGCCACATAACAATTGAAATGTCAAAGAGTCCAACTTCAGGTGCCCATACCTTTCTCAAACAAAATGCAAATGATGCAAAATTTTATTCCGAATTCATTGTCTTGAAAATATCTACAACTTTTATGTTGAAGGTTTTGTCATTTAAGGCTTTTATCATTCAAACATAAGGTCTTGAAGTTGGTCCCTTTTGGCAAAATTCACATACACATGTTTTGACAGAAACCCTAATTTTGGGTCAACTTTGCAAGGACCTAACTCACTCATTTTTAATTATTTTGAGGTGGGACCAAGTGCATTGGAAAATTTGAGATGTCTACTTCAATTGTTATGTTGGACAAAATTTCATAACTCTAAAAGAAACACATGCGATAATACAAAACATTATAGGTCAGATAATAGTTGAAAAAATCAGAATTCCAACTTCAACTGCCCATAACTTTCTCATAAAAAATCCAGATGATGCAAAATTTATGTCCAAATTCATTGTCTTGAAAAGATCTACAACTTTCATGTTGGAGGTTTTGTCATTTGAGGATTTTTTTAAGGGTGTCGCCAATTGAATTGGCGCCTCCTCTTAAACCTTACACATAGGCGCCAATTGGATTGGCTAGGGCACCTGCCCTAGTCAATCCAACTGGCGCCTCAATTGGCGCCTCCTCCTAAAAATGGGGTAATTTGGAAATTTTTCTGAAATCTGGGGTATTTTGGGATTTTTTTTGAAAAACTAGGTTATCTCGGTAAAAAAACCAAAAATATTTTTATAAACGTGAAAAATTTGTTGATGCAAATATTTTTATAAACGAGAAAAAATTTATTGTTAATACAAATATTTTTATAAATGAAAAAAAAATATTTTTGATACAAATATTTTTATAAACGAAAAAAATCTGCTATTAATACAAATATTTTTATAAAGAGTAAAAAATATATTGATGATAAAATATTTTTATAAATGAAAAAATTTTATATACGAGAAAAAATTTAATATTGATCCAAATTTTTTATAAACATTATCAAAACAAAATTAATTTTTATATAAGTAAATAATATATTATTGATCGAATCTTTTAGAAAATAATGCTATTTTTATATTATTGATTCAAATATTTTTATAAATAATATTAAAACAAAATTAATTTTTATATATACAAAAATATATTTTTGATTTTAAGAATGTTAATTTTCATATATAATTCTTTTAGAACAATTTAAATAAAACAAACTTCTTATATACTTGAAAAAATACGCATATCAAGTATTTTAATATTCTTTTAAAACTAAACAAGATTTTAATGTCATTTTAGTAAATATGAATATAAGGATTAATATTTTTGGAGTTGACGATCACTTGAATACTAATGAGGCCTTGTTGGCAAGTTTTCACGAGATTTATCTAATCTAAGGTGGACCCCGCACTGATTAGCTCCTCCAAGTTCTCCTCTGCATAATGAAAAACCTCACTACTCCTCCACCACAATGGCCTCCTCCTTAACACAACCACCACCACCTCTTCCCTCTCTCCACCACTCATTTCCCAAATCCAACCTCACCCGCCGCTCACTCCTCCTCACATCCACCGCCACTCTTTCCTTCCCCACCCTTTCCTCTTCCGCCTCACCAACACAACCACCAAACCCCACCATCACCGACCGCGTCTTCATGGAATTCAGCCTCTGCCCCAATTATTACCTCCCAAATCGCACCCTAGGAGACAACATTTCCACTCTATGCTCAGATTCCACCTCACTCGGACGCGTCATCATTGGCCTCTACGGTAACCTCGTTCCTCGCACAGTCTCAAATTTCAAATCCCTCTGCATTTCCGCTTCCAATTCTAACCCTAATTCCTCTTCCTACAAAAACACAGTCATCCACAAGGTTTTTCCAGGTCAGTACTTTCTTGCCGGACATCAGGGTCGTCCTGAAAGAGGCGATGTCCGCCCTCCTAACCACCTCCCCCGCAACATTGAAACAGTCGACCCCAAAGCATTTGCATTGACACATTCCCGGGCCGGCGTCGTTTCACTCCCCCTATCTGAAAATGATGATGACGATGAGATTAAGTTTGATCCTGAATACCGGAACGTTGAATTCTTAATCACCACTGGACCTGGACCTTGTCCCGAGCTTGATAACAAGAATATTGTCTTTGGAGCGGTGCTTGAAGGTAACTAACTATTTTTCACTGTTTTTGCTGTGTTGCTTAGCAAACTAAATTGAAAATTGACCATGTGTAAAAGCTTACAAACTACTATTACATCTTTTTGCCTCTATAGGGGTTGTGGTGCCTTTTAAAAGATCTAACTCAATGCTTCAAATTATAATTTGTGAAACGTCTCCAATTTATAGAAACTTTTAGGCTATATCTTGTCACTACTATCTGGGACTTCCAATTGATGATGCGAAGATGCCCATTTTGTGTGGTTGTAGAATCACCTCTAATGTAGTTAGAACTAGGCTCCCTTTTTAATAGCAATTATAGTAAGTTAAATTCTTTATAAGAATGGTTTTTATCCATTTTCAAAAGCAAACGGATTATAGGAAAAAACATGATATACCTTGCACGAGTGCTTTTTTTCCTTATTATTCTTACAAACTTAAATAGACCATCTATTTGACCTTATTATGTCTGACAAACTTAAACGAACAATTCATGGGTCAACTTCAATTCTTCAATACCATCTAGAGGAGGTTCACAACTTAACACTGAAACATATATGACATAATTTAGAAAACATAATATAGGTTTCAAAAAGTGTATCACCATATATACTCAGAAAATTGTATACGAAATCATATATGTTTGATGCTTATATGTGTAAGTATTTTTACGATGGAAGACAATAAAAGTATATTCCTTATTTGGATTCTTAAAATTTGTATTCTTGAACGTGAACCTTATCCCCGAAGATAAGAACAAATAAGGATATCATTATGGAAAAGAACAACAAGAAAACTTAAGTAAAAATTTATTTGTCAATTACCACGTCCCATTTGACATGAAAACCAAGTACCGTGCTATACCAAGAGATAGTCTCCTCTGTTTCATCTATATGCGCAATGCTCTCACTTAACTTCCTCTCAGATGCTGCCAAAGCTTCATACGAATGAAAAGAGAAGAGATGGAAGGTGAGAAGGTGAGAAAAGAAGGATGGTGAAAAGAGAAGAGAAGGAAGCTGAGAAGGATTCTGAAAAGAACTAATAAGGATATCATTATGATGTCCCATTTATGTAATGATAAATACTCATTCACCACACTCTCTTTTACTGCCACCCACTGGGTTTTTTATTTCTTAATTCCTTTGTACCTTTACATAGGTTCCTCATGGGACAGGGATAAGCTATCTTGATTGTGCTGAAATTGAACACTTTAACAATAATAGAGGTTAGATTAAATTCATTAACTGCGCATATGTGCCCAACATCTGACACTTGGTGACGGATGCCCACCCTCTTGATGGTGTTTTCCTTGTTCCAATCCAATTCTCCTAACCGGCAAAGCGTCGGGGTGCTTGATTTCCATCTCGGCTCTCGTTTTTGTAGTCGGATTATCACTGGACAATCCCAGTGACATTTGATGATTGCCAAAAGACCTTAATCCCGTCTAATGGAAAGATAATACATGCCTTATTTGGCCCAATTCCCTTCCAACAGACCCACTAATACCCATAACTAACCAACAAGTAACAACGCAAAAAGTAGTTATTCACATTGTTTTAAATTTCATTTGGGTCGCAATCTACCGCATTTTGCTTTTGTTGAGAAATGTGGTTGGGCCTAACTCAACCCTACAAAACTGATTGGTAGAGTGAGGACTGTCCCCACTTATAAACACATGTTCATGCCATATATTATCCGATGTGGACTCTTAACAACTTTCAAAACCGTTGATGTCCCATTCCAACTTTTGTTTCACTACCTTTTATTGAAACCTGGTTCTGCATCTTTCCAGTAGGAAAACTGGTAATACCTTTGTATGATGAGACAGAAAATTAACAAAAAAGAGTATTGTATTCACATTTAAGTTTGTGAGGTCTTGCATTTATTTTCAGAATGAGTGGTTTTGTCACATTGTCGCAAGTATTAAGATGCTTTGCTGGACTCATTTGACTGTGTGTGAACTCTAAGCTTGGCGACTAAACCTGGTGAAATGTTGGTGCTTCTGTTTTTTTGTGTAAGCATTGTACTCTCCTCCATTAGTAAGTGATCATGTTTTATACCTCCAAATTCAAATAGTTTTGATATTTGATATTGTGTATCAACCTGTTGATCGGGTGCTACAAGTGAGTTTTTCAGATATTGGAATATTTGATCTGTTTGCGTACTATAGTATATTTTGTTTGCTTGATCTCTAATCTTATGTTTTTACCTATTAAATTTCTCAGCTTCTGGTTGAATCTAATTTCAGGGTTGGATGTCATCACAACCATAGCTTCTACTCAAACTTACCAACCAGGTGAACGAATTCGCCAATTTAATGACTTGGCAGAATTTTTCGGAGACGAAAGGGCTCAGAATGCACGCGCCATATGGAACAGGCCACTTACCACAATTTATATTAGTGACTGTGGAGCACTAGAGGTTGCAAAGCCTTCTCTCACACCTTCTCTTCCATAATTTATTTCGTTGTATATATTATCCAAGAGAATTTCATTTAACTATTGCATGTAAAATCATACTCAAATTCTTTCAAAGAAAAGTGAACAGAATGAATGACTTGAAACCTGAAAGGCAGTGAAGTTAAATAATGGGACAAAATGTAATAATGCAAAGTGAAGAAAATGAATGATTTGAAACCTGAAAACGTGTAAGGAGCATCTTCACTAGTGAAATTCAATGAAACTCGTGTTGAGTTTCATGCACTATTACAATTGTTCCCTACAATGTCAAACGGATGTTATATTCATTTCTTAAGGAATTCATATTTTTTATTAATAAAATTAATAATTATTAAAGTTATGATAATAGCTTTTTTAAACTTCAATAAAAAAAATAAGAAACGTTTCATCATTTTATAAAACACTATTAGATACTTTCCCTATAGATGTTAGACTCCATTTGGCGCACCGATTGGTAACGAGCTCTTATTGAAAATTTTCAACTTCTTGCATCAACAAACATGAGGCTATTTTTAGTAGAAGAAAACCAGGAGAATATTTCAAGCGCAATTGCAACCTAGTTAGAGGTTTTAGTTCCTTTATATTTTATTTGTTATCAGTTGAAATAGATTGAACTCATATGTGCTTTAAATATTATAAGTTGAAATCAATAAAATAATCAGTGAACTCATGAAAAATCAATTCTTATTAAAAGGGATCGATTTTTATTAATAAATTTAAATTATAAGTTGAAATCAATAAAATAACGAGTGAACTCATGAAAAATCAATTCTTATTAAAAGGGATCGACTTTTATTAATAAATATAAAAAAGAATATTTTGATAATATTAATCATTGATAAATTGGTATTAGAAGACAAATTTTTAATTGAGATATTTTTCCCTCATTTCATTCTATTATATTATATTATATATTGTGTGGTGGTAAAAGAAAAATACAAGAAGAAGTAAATAAGAAGAAGAGGAAAAAACTGAGAAAGAGAGAAAAAGAGAAAAGAGAAAGGAAGAGAGAAAAGGGAAGAGGGGGAGAAGAAGGATCCATGGGATTATCACCATCATCATCACCAATTTCATCTCATATTCTTCATCATCTTCTTATGGCAAAGGTGAGTTCCTAGTTAAAACTTCTAATGGGATAGAAAGTAGTGTTGATAACATAGTATAATTGCTAATGATTAATGATAACATGTTATGTGTTATATCTTAAGCATGAAAGTTGTCGTGAATAAATGGTTTATTTATGATTTTTATGGTTGATGTGGTTTCTCACATTATTGAATGTTAGTGTTGTTGTGTTATGATCAATGATATGTGTTGGTGATTCTTGAAGTTATGTTGTTGTTAATATGGATTGTTGTGTTATGCCTTGTTTATTGAAGATTTGGCTCATGCTCATGAAGAATGATGATGTTGCTCCCCTGTTGTTGTTGTTTGTTGTTGTGATTATTGTCTTTGATTACATGTTTTTATGTGTTTTGGTTCTTGAATTATATCTCATGATTTATTGAATTGTGTGGGTTTATGATAATATATGTTTTGACATGGATTAGAATGGTTAGGAATGGAAGAAGACATGTTTGGAAGTGTGATTTTTAAGAAATCATTCAGTGACAATCGATTGTATCAAATGACAATCGATTGTCATGCCCATAAATGTTATTTTTTCGCTTGACAAAGTTGATGGAATCGATTGCATCAAATGACAAATGATTATATCCCCTGTTTTTTTCAAAAATCTTGTTTTGGTTAAAGTGGCGTAACTTGAGTTTCGTAACTCGGAATGAGACGCAGTCGGATACGTTGAAAAGCTTGTTTAAAGCTCTATATGATAATGATACTTGGTTGCACGTATTCTCTTTCGAAAATGATTGTACTTTCCTTTACTTGTGTATGTTTATGAACCATATTAAGACGTGTTGTGTTTTGGTGAACCATGTTATGATCTAATTGTTGTTGAGTTGATTGTTTAATAGAATGGATTAAAACTTATGATAATTAGTGAGGAAAAACTAAGAAGATAACTAGGTGAATGAATTAAGAAGATAACTTAGGTTACGATGCTTGGACGCAAAGATACCTCGGTGTGTACTCGCAGATAAGTATTCGCTTGATTAATGAATCAATATGCATTGTAGGGAACATGTGAGAATAACATGTGAATGGGTAAAGATGATCACCTAGTATTTGATGGAAAAATATGTGAATGGGTGGATATGACCACCTAGTATTTGATGAACACCATGAGAATTTGTTTGATATTTTGTGAGGAACCTCTGTTCTAAAAGTCCTATTATTTTGATGAGACATAATCATGTATTCGGATAGTGATTGTACACATACCATTGAGAAGCTTATGTAAAGCAAAGATGGGGTGTGGCACCAGTGCACATACCATTTGATGAATCTTGTTTACAAGTTGAAAATGGGGAAATGAGGACGTGACACTTATGATTCGTGCATCAATTGGGTTTAAGTCCCAACCATGGCGGAAATGGGGGAAAGGTAGACACCTAAGTGAGTTAGAGTCCCATACAGTGAAAGATACTCTAAGTGGGTTTGAGTTCCATACGAGTGACAATTGCTTAATCCGAGTTTGAGTCCCATAGAAGGCCTGATATCCATTATGAAAGTCAAATTATACGAACATGTGTGAACTGAGGTTTCCCTAGATGTAGGTCCGTTCGGGGATCAATGTTCGTGAATCTGAATAATGATTGATTGAGTTATGAGAACTCAAGTGACATATTTCCATACATTTGCAAATATCTCTTAGATACTTAAGTCTTAGTTATGTTGTGTGAGTGATACATAAGTATTGATAGATAAAGACTTGAGTTAGGATTCGATTAGAAAACCCTGTAGAGTCGAGTGGATCCATAGGATAGGGGAACTCACTGAGATTATCATCTCATCTCAATATTGTTGTTATTTATCAAATATTCCTTGCAGGTTGAATTTAAGAGAAGTTAACAATTGATGCTTCCAAGGTTTATGACTTTCGTGATCTTCCATGGTGGATTATGTACAATGAAGAGATTGAACCTAGATCTTTTGTTTTTATTTTTAGGCACTATTGTATGTCATGTGACATACCTTGTATTTTATTTATGGACATGTATATAATAATGTCTTTAGGAACTTATGTTGTATCAGTACCAAGAATTAAAACTTGTATGCTATTATTTTAGATATATATTATACAGGTTGACTCTCAATTGTCAAGACATCAAGAGTTGCCAAAGAGGCATTGTACTCCTCATTGTGACAAAAAATTACTTATTCGTGACATTTGAGGTAAATGTAGTGGTCATACACCAAATATTATCGTTCAACAGGGTTGCTTTCTCCATATCGATCATCGAGGAGGCACAAGCATAACTCCACAAAACCATTAGTCATACATGGTCAACGAAACTAGTCACAAGACAAATCTATGATTCCATATCCAAAAGTCTTTGGTGAAATCTCCAATGTTGGAAACATATGATTGTATTGGACACCCTAACGAGTAGGTTGTGCATTTGGACACCGTAATAGACTACCACAAAACGAAAGGAGCAGTGAAGTGCAAAACTCCATTAATTCTTGGAGAATAGAATGTGATGAGTTCATAACCCACTTCACAAGACAAAAACGTCATGACATTCAACCCCAGGTTATTACTAGACCTATAACCTGCCTTCTAATTAGGCACAAACCCTCATGGTTCACTTCCCTTCCCATTGTGGGACCCACTAACACCACTCATTGGCAACAACGACCCATGCATCTCCATCTCTACATCACGAGCGATCTTCATCGATTGAGTCGGGAATGTGAATTCAATGTTCGAACCCTCAAACGAAACTCCGTCTTGATTCTTCCCATGAAATAACCCAAATATTGGTCCTTCGACAACCTTCATACCTGCGACGACATGTATTCAAATGTGATGATATATTCACCCACTATCGATGTCAGTTGCAAATATTTCATCTCCTCATAAGGATTATCACTTTATCTTTCAACATACCTCTCAATTAAAGCTTGCTTCATCTTTATCCATTCCAGTTCATCCTCTGTCTTCCTTAGCAATTTGAACCAATGGACTGTGGGTCCTTCCTTACTTAACTTCTCCAATCTAACCTTCACCTTTGACGTTCCTTGAACTTCAAAATAAATTTCAACTCGTGTGATTCATCCAACAGGATCCTCACCATCAAACAATGGTAATTCTACCTTCTTTATTGTCATTCAGTACTCTGATAGAGTCTCTTCCACCGATGACGAGATTGGAGTTCTTTCTAGGTCACGATGAAGTCTTTCAAACTCCTATCTCAGCGTGTTGCAAATGTATGTGGACGTTTGACGAAAGGTTTCTTCCAATGTCGATACTTGATCTTCAAAGGTCTGATCCATAGAATTCGCATATCCTCTAACTCGTTCATTCTAGTCATCTTCTTTGGCATAAAACACCATTCACTTGCTCCTCTCGAATGATCCGGCAGGTCGGACCAATGATAGAACTCACAAAAAATTGTATGGATCAAATAGTGCAAATGGAAAAAAGAATGTAGATGTTTGATTATAAATGGAACTAATGTATAACAATACAGTAATATTCATAGCAAAACTCCTCCAGAGAAAATATTCTCCTCATACAATGATAATAATAAGCGTGCATAACCCAATAGCAAACTCTTCCTCCCTCATATATTCCTTTCTTTCTATTAAGAACATTCATAGAATTATGGGATATGATATGGCCGTCAATAACATAATTTGTCACCGCTTGTTTTCCTCTGCGAACATATACTCTCCAAAACGGATAGATTTGGCCTTTCCTTACTAACAAGTCTTTCATTACCATTGGGATCAACACTAATTCTATCATATACTTGTAATCTATACCGTAGTATTATAAATAAGAATTGTAGTCCTAAAATATTAATTTATTCAAATAATAATACGGAACTACAAATATTATTTAGTTCCAGACGTTCATACATTTGATTGTATTGTATAAACAAATGTCAAATTTATCTTTTACAATTTATGTTTTGATTTATTTTATTTTTTACAATTTATGTTTTGATTTATTTATGTGTTATTAGTTGTTGTTCCAACAATTGATATTACAATTAAGTTTGATGCTAAAATCTACTCTTATATGTCAAGGTTTGATGAAATGGACAATTTTAATTATAACAAGAAAAGTTAAAGATTTATTGGTTCAACAAAATTTACTAAAGAAAGACATTGTGTGAATCAAGACCGACAGATTTATGATGGATATCTATTGATTAGTGAATCAAGACCGACCGATATGATAGACATTTATTGATTAGGGTTGTAGAAGAAGAAGACTCCATAATTGATACATCTATGAATTTTTAGATTTTAGAAAGGTGATATATGATGTCCAATTGAAGAGTATCTAACTCTATCAAACTTCCGTATAATATTTAAAATCTACTTCTTTCAGTTTCTTTTTAACTGACATTTTGAGTAAAAAAATTATTATATGTTGTTTTTAAAGTTCAAAATAATATTAATTATTGTTTTGTCAAAGTTATCCTAATTATTTATTGAAGAAAAAAATTAAATAATTTAATAAATAATTAAAAATATTATAGATAAAAAAACAATTATTATTTAAAAAATAATAAAAATTATTAATTTTATTAATAATATGCAAAAAAAAAAAAGTTAAAAAGAAACCATTAAAAAGAAACGGGGAGAGAGCAATATTTAAGTGATTGAATGTAACAAACAGCTTAAGATTTTTTTAGATGGCGTAGTGTTATATACCAGTTTAGTTCTTAGACCAACAAATGGGTCAAATGCACAATTGATCATTCCGATGAGGATCTATCAATCATAAAATCCATCGACAATATTTTTCTTGTCTTAATTCACAAGATTAATAGCTGGAATTCATTTTGCAGTTTACGCTGGTATCAATTTATATCCAGCCCGTAGCATATTGTTTCCCTCGGCAATTTTTAATATCAAATTTATCTAAAGTTTTAGTTTATGTCCATACCCGTTACGCGCGGACATTAATATAAAAAAAATTGTCTAAAAAGATGTCATGCTTGTGTCTCAAAAAATATTAATTGTGTTTAAATAGTTTTTTTTCCATAATTAAACTATAGTTATAATACAGAATCTTCAAAACTTTGAGGTCATTTTTTTCATGTGTGTTTTTGTGGGACAATTCTAAACGGCTGAGATACCGGGTAGAGTTTAATGGTGATGTATTGATAATGTAAAAGAGTTTTACACTGTCATCCAATAGAAATATATTATTTTGTCATGTCATAAAAATTTTCAGTTTAATTTGGCGGAATGCATGGTTGTTATTGATTGACAATGTAAAATAAATTTTCACTATCAGTGATTCATCCATTTTCTCTACCGGTTATTGACAATCATGTCCATAAACTTAAAATCAAGGAAGAATGATGTTTTAGTGGGTTACTCAACTTTTGTAACTTGAAAGCTTATTCATATAAGAGAGTTTGGTGAACATATTTAATGTTTTTACTTGTTAAAGTTTCATTTAATTAAACACGGACAGCTATTTTTAGCTTTCATAGAAAAAAAAAATTATTAGTCCTTTTCAATAAAACACTCAAAGTCTTTGAAAATATTAGCTGTTCTTCCGTGTTGCCTTGCCGGTACCCACTTCTAATTAAAAGGTTATGTGCATTATTTGCTGGCCATATGGTCATATGGTCATCTTACTAGATACCAATGTCTTGTTTTAATTTAAAAATAAATTAAAATAATCAAATTCTTTCTCCCCTCGAATTTCACCATCCAAACACAGCCTTATATGGTTAGATCCCCGGTTGAATTTCAATTTCTATCTAATTTTTGGTTTTATTCAATAGCAATGAAATTGAAAGCGCAAGTAATTGCCATAAAGAAGTTAAGAAAAGAGATGTATACACTAAAAGATCCAAAAATTAAATTACCATCATTACAATAAAAAAATAAACCAAATCGATTACAAGCCAAACAAAACTAGGTCCTGGAATCAAAATGGTATAAATCAATACAAATCATAACCACCCCCAACAAATTAAATTAATAATCTAAATAAGAAAACTGGAATTATTAATAATTAAAACTGAAAAAAAAAAAAGTTAAAACGATTCTTTGATCTCAAACAAACCACAAATTTTATCATCAAATTGATTCTCAAGATCCAAATAACTTCGTCGAGATTTCACACCACCATGAAGAGTCGGAGAAGTAGAAGGAGAAGGAGAAAGAGAAGAATAAGCTGAAGCAGACAAAGCCAAATTTCCTTCACTCCATGCTCTCCTAAAAGGATACGTTACTTTGCCGTTAGAAATTGGAGATTTATGTGCGCATAACTTTCTGGATTTGCTATGAAGCGTACAACCGCATTTGCGATGGTAAGGACGACGCTCCACGTTGTGGTCGTATCCGGAAATGCTACCTTCGTAGATTGGCCTGAGAAATCCATCTGCGGCGCCGGTGGCCATGCCGATCGCCAAATATTGTTGTAACTGATTTTGTGAGATCAATGTATGTGAGTTGAAGATATATATAATGAGTTGGGAAGGCTTGTTAAAGTATTGGAAAATGGAAAGAGAAGGAAGTTTGTTGTTGACGGGTGTTGAAGCGCGGTGAGATCCGTGTCTTATGGTTTAGTTTCAAGACCGGGTAGCATAATAGTTACGATTCAGGCTAGTTAGTTGGATTCTTGTTAGGAAATAATGTACATGTTCCGTGTTGAATTTGAATTTGAGAACACAAGAAAGGTGATGTAAATAATGTAGACCTTATTTGAGTAATGTGTTGGTAAAAACAAAATTGACAATTTTCATTAAGACGTGGAAATAACAATGTATAGAAATGACTTATTCTCCCACTTTATAAATATGCTTAAGAAAACAAAGTGTGTCAAATCTATTATTTTATACCTTTGTCCTAAATTATATTAGGTTTTGGTTATTTATGTAATTAATTTTATATGAGAAAGAAAAATTATATGTAATTTTATAAAATTGTCTTTCTAACGAAATTAAAAAATTAGAATAACGGAGAGTAATAAATAATAGATGACGGTCTAGGAAAGAATGAATAGTATCATTTTTTGATTTTTTTTTAAATGATCAAGTTTTTCAAAAATAATACTAAAATAACTATTATTTTAAAATATTTATCAATATAATCATTTTTTAATTATCTTTCTAAAGCATGCGTCAATTGGTATGACGCATGCATGTATTACTTGTACCAAGGCGTCAATGCACATTACGTTAGCATGTAGATAAAGTCAATGCAATTGACGCATGCTTTGATTATTATTATTATTTTAACTTTTTTTATGTTATAATTATATAAAATTGAAATAAAAAAGTAAATAAAAGATAATTAATAATATTATGATATAAAGTTAAAATACACAACAATCGACAAGAAAATCAATTACTCGCCCGATCGAAACGCCTCTCTTTCCACATCCCGGTGCGTTAGCCTGCCTTCGAGATCTCTCATGATTTCTCTGAGGTATTTAGGGTCTTTGAGTGCTGACATGATGCAATGGTGGCTGGTCTGAAGGTCTGGTGGAATGTCCAACGTTATTTGACAAATTTGTCATTATTTCCCCAATAGTTGGGGGGTTACCGCTAATGACACTGTCGTAATTGAGTTCGGTGCCCATGTTGTTGTAGTTGGGTCGTTGAGGTTTGTTTGTTTGTGAACGATATGGTTTCCCGAATTGGAACATTGAATCATTTTGGAAACGAAACAATGGTTCATGTGGTGTAAGAAAGTCAAACAATTGTTGGGTGTTGTGGCGATGAGATGTTTGGATGTTCATTGATGGGAGGCTATGGTGGGATGAAGTTGCATCATATGAATCATCTAGGCTATAGACAGATGTGGTGGCTGCGTATGGTTGTTGGCGGTAAGGGTTTGGTTCTTGGTTTTGAGTTTGGGTGTGTGGCATGAATTGGTTGCGAGGTTGGGTGGTTGGTGGTTGGGTGTATATGGTATGATGATGGTGCGAGGTTGGTCGTTGGGTTTGGGTGGGTTGAAATTGTTCTTGGGTTTGGTAATGGTGTGTGGTTGGCTGTTGGGCGGGGGTTTGTTGTTGGGCGTAGGATGACAAAGCTCGTTGGCGTGGATCAATAAAATACCTTGGCTCAGACACAAACTATGACGTTATAACCGACCTAAACCAAGCCATATAATGTTGAGTTGGTTTAGCACCATATATGATTGGTTCGCTTAAGATATGTTGACGTCGATTTCTTCAATGATGACACATCTCTTTAGCGAAGTCTCTCCAATCGGAATAATCCCATTGGTCATCGACTCTCTGTTGATGCCAATCTTCCAAACACGTCGGAGGTTTTGGAATTTATTGTTACATGACGAATTGAAGTTTCACACGGTCACTCTGGTGCATCTCCACAGTAGTGAACCAAATGATTGGTGTTTTTGAAGTCCAAACTGCAAAGTCATCGTCGTTAACTTGATGGTCCAGACCTAGATACGGCCTCCAAATAAACTGTATAAGAAATTGATATGATTAGAGGATATTTAATTTGATAATTTTTTTAAATCAAAATTAGAGGTGTTTAGTACTAATACATCGTCTGGTCTAAATATGGTCTAAAAGATTACGATAGACTACTACAACATGTTTTGGACAACTATTGTAGTTCATCCCCTGAACTAACCACATAGATCGAAAAGATTGAAAATATATTAGTTACAGACAGTTGTAGTATAAAGATTAACAAATTAGAAGATTTAAGATAAACTTACTTTATTGCGTAGGGGAATGTGAGTGACTTCTCGTTGATCGGGGCGAGTGACAACATTCTCGACCAACCCCATGCTTGTAGAAAATAGGCGCAAGAATAAAACGTACAAGTATTTTATTTTATTTTTGCATTTTTACACACCAGCCGAACCCCAATTATATGTGCCTACTTTATTTATGTTTCGTAACAACGGAAAATATATAATATTTACCATATTATCAGTACTTTCAAGAAATAAAAAATTATCAAATAAAATCATAGTATAACAACGAGATTTAATTATCTTTTCATAATTAGTTGATTCTTTGTTTAATGTTATACTTGAATTATATTGTTTAAGATATTTTAAATTAATACCTTGGCCCATAGGTTGACCCAAACTTTGTCTCGTAGTTGTGTCTTCACACAAAGGGGCACCTAACAATTCCTCGCATATAGAGTTATCTTGGTTAACTCTAGCATTTACAGCCTTACCATTGATAGGTAGATCCAATAACATGTAGACATCATCAAGTGTGACGGTACATTCACTGAATGAAAGGTGAAATATGTGAGTCTCGGGTCTCAATCTTTCTACCAAAGCAAGAATAAATTTGTAATCAAATGAGTATGCGACTATGTTGAGTAGATTACCAATACCTCATGCTCGTAAATACGGTTCTATCAAAGGGTCGTGTGGTACATATTCATGTAAACGACATCGAAATCTCTTTGGGTCCTAACAAAAGATAATTAAGAAATAAGTTAGAATAAGTAATAAACAATAGTGTTAGGGAAGTTAAATCATAACTTACGAATGTCGCAATATTGTCGATTGTTCCTCGATGTTCATCACCCATGGTTAGTAAAGACATTTTATTGAATGCGTTTGAGTATCTGTTGCTGACAAAGTAGGTAGGTTGAGTGTATGTTGCAGACAAAGTAGGTAGGTTAAGTGTATGTTGCAGACAAACTAGGTAGGTTGAGTGTGTTTGATGGAAATGTTAATAAACATGAGTATTTATAGGTAGGAAAGGTGCCATTGGGGAGTGTATCTTGAGTGTATGTTGCATTCACACGATGCTTTTTTTTGCATGTGATTTTTGGAGCACGCACCATTGGAAAGGGCGCATGTGTTATCTTTTTAGGGCATGTGTCGGGGAAGGCGCATGTGTTATCCTTTTAGGGCATAGAAACATGCAGGGAATCTTGTAAGGAATCTTGTAAGGGCGCATGTGTTGTCTTGTTATGGCACTTGCGTTGTCTCTTTAGAGGATGCACCATTGGGGAGGGTGCATACGTTGGACAATGAACAAGCTGAAGTCAATGTTGTTGATGAGGAAGAAGAAGAAGACGAGATATTGGTTGATGAAATGGTGAATGATGAAACTGTCGACCACCAGCAAGAGCCATTACCTACTAGTCATGTATATTGTCCACCTCAACATATGACAAGCTTGAATTTGGGTGCAGATGAACCTTTGTCAGATATATTTTACAATCCTTATGTGAAAAGTCAAGGATCATTGAAAGAAGGAGACACATTTTTCACTAAAGAAGATTGTGTCAGAGCCATTGAAAAGTATCACATGGAATTATCATCTGATTATAGGGTTGATCGAACTAATGCAACGAGGTATAAGATCTATTATCATAATGAGCTCTGCCTATTCCGGTTGTCAGCATCTTACTGGAAGAGGAGTGATTCTTGGGAGATAGGTTATATGGGTCCAGTTCACACTTGCTTAATCACCAACCCGATGTAGGACCATCACAAACTCAACTCTCAATTAATATGCGATGAAATTTTGCATGTCATTAGCGACAATCCATCGTTAAAGGTGAGTACAATAATCTCGTATATCATTACACAATACAGTTATACTCCATCATACAGGAAGGCATGGATAACTAGGACTAATGTAGTTGAAAAAGTGTTTGGAAATTGGGAGGAGTCATACAAAGAACTTCCAAAATACTTAGTGGCACTTAAGCATTATGCCCCGGGGACTATTGTCAATTTGGAAACGTTGTCGGCATATACCCCATACGGAACTTGTATTAGTGGTAATGGCACATTCCACCGACTCTTTTGGGCATATGAACCATGCATCAAAGATTTTGCTTTCTGTAAACCTATTATACAAATTGATGGTACATGGTTGTATGAGAAATATAAAGGAATGTTACTCATGGCAATGGCACAAGATGGAAACAAAAACATTTTTCCAATCTCCTTTGCACTAGTTGAAGGAGAGACTCTTAGGGGATAGAATTTTTTCCTAAAAAATCTCTGATTGCATGTTGCTCCTCATCCTAACTTATGTTAGATCTCAGAAAGACACTCATCAATTATGAGCGCCTATAAAAACATTGATAACGACTGGCATGATCCTCCTTCGACGCATGTCTAATTCATTAGACATATCGCTTAAAATTTCATGCGGGAGGTCAAAGACAAAACGATGCGGAAGAAGGTTGTTAATGCATAATATGCATTAACAAAACCTTCCTTCAAACACTACCACGAAGACATTAGATTGTCAAACGCATACGCAATAAGGTGGATTGATAATATTCCATTGGGGAAGTGGACTATGGCATATGCCAACGATCAATGATAGGGCTACATGACAAAAAATCTAGTGAAATTAATGAAATTTATCTTCAAATGCATCTGAAACCTACCAATAATTACTTTAGTGCAAGCAACCTATTTTAGGCTAGGGGCGTTGTTTAAGATCAGACGTTCCAAATAGAGTTCAATGTTACAATATGGGCAACTGTTGAGTAACGCTTCAATGAAATTCATTAAAGAGAAAGTTGCAAAAGCTAACATACGTGTGGTCACAGTGTTTGATTGTACTAAAGGTTGGTATATTGTTGTTGAGTCAATGGACCATAATGAAGGCATGCTGAGGGGACACTATTGAGTGGAACTAGATAAAGGTTGGTGCGACTGCGGAAAGTTCCAAGTCTTTCGTATGCCATGCTCCCATGTCATAGTGGCATGTTCAAAGGTTCGACATGATCCTTCCAACATACTATCCTCCATTTACAAAGTCATTAACCTATGCAATGTTTACAAAATTAGCTTATCAGTGGTAGCAAAAGAGAATTATTGGTCTGTATATCAAGGGGACACACTCTTGCACAATGACATAATGCGAAAACAAAGTGTGTCAAATCTATTATTTTATTACTTTGTTCAAATTATATTAGGTTTTGGTTATTTGTGTAATTAATTTTATATGAGAAAGAAAAATTAAATGTAATTTTATAAAATTGTCTTTTTAACGAAATTAAAAAATTAGAATAAGGGAGAGTAATAAATAATACATGACGGTCTAGGAAAGAATGAATATCATTTTTTGATTTTTTTTAAATGATCAAATTTTTAAAAAATAATACTAAAATAACTATTATTTTAAAATATTTATCAATAGAACCATTTTTTAATTATCTTTCTAAAGCATGCGTCAATTGGTATGACGCATGCATGTATTACTTGTATCAAGGCGTCAATGCACATGACGTTAGCATGTAGATCAAGTCAATGCAATTGGCGCATGTTTTGATTATTATTATTTTTTTAGTTTTATATTATAATTATATAAAATTGAAATAAAAAAGTAAATAAAAAATAATTAATAACATTATGATATAAAACTAAAATACATAACAATTGACAAGAAAATCAATTACTCGCCCGATCGAAATACCCCTCTTTCCACATCCCGGCGCGTTAGCCTGCCTTCGAGGTCTCCCACGAGTTTCATGAGGTATTTAGGGTCTTTGAGTGCTAACATGATGCAATGGTGGTTGGTGTGAAGGTCCGGTGAAAGGTCCAATGGTATTTGACAAATTTGTCATCATTTCCCCAATAGTTTGGGGGTTACCGCCAACAGCGCTGTCGTAATTGAGTTCGATACCCGTGTTGTTGTAGTTGGGTTGTTGTAGTTGGATCATTGTGGTTAGTTTGTTTGTGGACGATATGGTTGCCCGAATTGGGACATTGAATCATTTTGGAAATGAAACAATGGTGTAAGAAAGTCAAACAATTGTTGGGTGGTGTGGCGATGAGATCTTTGGGTGTTCATTGGTGGGAGGCTATGGTGGGATGAAGTTGAATCATATGAATCATCTAGACTATAGACAGATGTGGTGGTTGCGTATGGTTGTTGGTGGTAAGGGTTTGGTTCCTGGTTTTGAGTTTGGGTGTGTGTCATGAATTGGTTGCGAGGTTGGGTGTATATGTATGATGATGGTGCAAAGTTGGTTGTTGGGTTTGGGTGGGTTTGCATTGTTCTTGGGTTTGGTAATGGTGTGGGGTTGGTTGTTGGGCGGAGATTTGTTGTTGGGCGTAGGATGACGAAGCTCGTTGGCGTGGATCAATAAAATACCTTGGCTCAGACACAAACTATGGCATTATAACCGACCTAAACCAAGCCATATAATGTTGAGTTGGTTTAGCACCATGTATGATTGGTCCGCTTAAGATATGCTGACGTCGGTTTCTCCAATGATGACACATCTCTTTAGCAAAGTCTCTCCAATCGGAATAATCCCGTTGGCCATCGACTCTTTGTTGATGCCAATCTCCCAAACACGTCGGAGGTTTTGATGTCCAAACTGCAACGTCATTATCGTTAACTTGATGGTCAAGACCTAGATACGGCCTCTAGATAAACTGTATAAGAAATTGACATGATTAGAGGATATTTAATTTGATATTTTTTTAAAATCAAAATTAGAGGTGTTTAGTACTAATACATCGTTTGGTCTAATATGGTCTAAAAGATTACGATAGACTATTACAATATGTTTGGAACAACTGTTGTAGTTCATCCCCTGAACTAACCACCTAGATCGAAAAGATTGAAAATATATTAGTTACAGTCAAATGTAGTATAAAGACTAACAAATTAGAATATTTAAGATAAACTTACTTTATTGCATATGGGAATGTGAATGGCTTCTCGTTGACCAGGGCGAGTGACAGCATTCTCGACCAATCCCATGCTTGTAGCAAATAGGCGCAAGAATAAAACGTACAAGTATTTTTTTTTTCATTTTTACACAGCGAACTATATAGATGCGATAAAACAACTGAACCCCAACTATATGTGCCTACTTTATTTATGTTTCGTAACAACAGAAAATATATAATATTTACCATATTACCAGTACTTTCAAGAAATAAAAAATTATCAAATAGAATCATAGTATAACAACGAGATTTAATTATCTTTTCATAATCAGTTGATTCTTTGTTTTATGTTATACTTGAATAGTATTGTTTAAGATATTTTAAATTAATACCTTGGCCCATAGATTGACCCAAAGTTTGTCTCGTAGTTGTGTCTTCACACAAAGGGGCACCCAACAATTCCTCACATATAGAGTTATCTTGGTTAACTCTACCATTTACATCCTTACCATTGATAGGTAGATCCAATAACATGTAGACATCCTTAAGTGTGACGGTACATTCACCGAATGAAAGGTGAAATATGTGGGTCCCAGGTCTCCATCTTTCTACCAAAGCAAGAATAAATTTGTAATCAAATGAGTATGCGTCTATGTTGAGTATATTATCAAAACCTCATGCTCATAAATATGGCTCTATCAAAGGGTCGTGTGGTACATATTCATGTACACGACATCGAAATCTCTTTGGGTCCTAACAAAAGATAATTAATAAATAATTAAGAATAAGTAATAAACAATAATGTTAGGGAAGTTAAATCATAACTTACGAATGTCACAATATTGTCGATTGTTCCTCGATGTTCATCACCCATAGTTAGTAGAGACATTTTATTGAATGTGTTTGAGTATCTGTTGTAGACAAAGTAGGTAGGTTGAGTGTATGTTGCAGACAAAGTAGGTAGGTTGAGTGTATTTGATGGAAATGTTAATAAACATGAATATTTATAGGTGGGAAAGGTGCCATTGGGGAGTGTAGGTTGAGTGTATGTTGCATTCACATTATGCTTTTTTTTGCATGTGATTTTTGGAGCACGCACCATTGGAAAGGGCGCATGTGTTATCTTTTTAGGGCATGCGCCATTGGGGAAGGCACATGTGTTATCCTTTTAGGGCATAGAAACATGCAGGGAATATTGTAAGAATATTGTAAGGGCACATATGTTGTCTTGTTATGGCACATGTGTTGTCTTTTTAGAGCATGCATCATTGGGGACGATGCATACGTTGGACGACGAACAAGCTGAAGTCAATGTTGTTGACGAGGAAGAAGAAGAAAACGAGATATTGGTTAATGAAATGGTGAATGATGAAACTGTCGACCACCAACAAGAGCCATTACCTGTTAGTCATGTATATTGTCCACCTCAACATATGACAAGCTTGAATTTGGGTGCAGATGAACCTTTGTGAGATATATTTTACAATCCTTATGTGCAAAGCCAGGGATCATTAAAAGAAGGAGACAAGTTTTGCACTAAAGAAGATTGTGTCAGAGCCATTAAAAAGTATCACATGGAATTATCATCTAAGTATAGGGTTGATCGAACTAATGCAACAAGGTATAAGATCTATTATCATAATGAGCTCTGCCTGTTCCGATTGTCAGCATCTTACCGAAACATGAGTGATTCTTGGGAGATAGGTTATATGGGTCCAGTTCACACTTGCTTAATCACCAACCTGATGCAGGACCATCGCAAACTCATCTCTCAATTAATATGCGATGAAATTTTACAAGTCATTAGCGACAATTCATCGTTAAAGGTGAGTACAATAATCTCGTATATCATTACACAATACAATTATACTCCATCATACAAGAAGGCATAGATAACTAGGACTAATGCAATTTAAAAAGTGTTCGGCAATTGGGAGGTGTCGCACCTCAAAAAAATGGGGATACGACTTTAAGCGAAGCGCAATCGCACGCTCGCAATGATGGACTGAACAGAGTCGCCACCAAACTTTATTTATTCCTAAAAAGGAAAGGGGAAATATCGATAAAACCCAAGAAAGAACGACAATGATTATTGGTCGTCGCAACCAAATCAAGGTTCGGGAGTCGATTACGCAGGGGGAAGGTATTAGCACCCCTCACGTCCGTTGTATTCAACGGGAACCGTTTAGTTAGTTTCGTTTTGAATGTTAGCTTATGTTAGTCTTCTCAAGTTATAATGAGGGAGAGAAAGAATAGAAGAGAGAAGAAATGTTTTTGGATTTTTGACGAATGACTAAACCTAAGTTTTTTATTAGTGGGCCTGACAAGATTTACAAATCCTGCTCCTACGTATCTCAAAAGAGAAATCAAGGCTTACGTAGTTCTGGGTAGAAAAATGTTTGTTTATTGGTCGATTTTAGCATAAGCTATATTGTATTAATCGATGAAAAACATTATTTTACCCAAAACAGATGAAGAGCGGATGTATACCACACATCGAATGGATTTACAAATCTACATTCGGAAAAGCGTCACTTATCTTGACTCAACAATCGTGGTCGAAACATTGTTTTGCATCACCTTAAGACAATATATCTTTCGTTTATGAAAAAGGTTTTTGATTAGTCGCACGACGGCGAGAAAGAGTTTGATTGGTTGGATGTATTTTGAGTGATGGTGAGAACTTGGATGGGCGAGATATCCATCTCGAATCCTAGTCTCAGGAGTGCACGGTATACACCATGTTCCATTTCCATCTTTATTGGCAAAAGTGTTTAGTAAAGATTAAGTATTTTTTAGGTTTGATTGAGAAAGGGGTTTGAAGAAACCGCATTGACAATTTTAGACGATGGACCACGAACACTTGATAAGATCAATTGTTCAAAGAGTTATGCCAGAATGCTTGATCCCAACGGTCCTTTTCTTTCGATTTTATTTAGAAAAAAGTTTGGATATTGTATTTGATTTTAAGAAATATCTCTCAATATGTGATCGAGGATGGATTCACATAAATGATTTGAGACAATTTGACTTGGTTACAAAAATTATTTGAAGTCGAAATTGAAATGGTTTAATGGAAAATGAAAACTCAATAAGAACAAGACATGTGCTTTTGGACTCAATTGTTCAAGGGTTACACTGGAATGTTAGATTCCAATGGTCATTTTCTTTCGAGTTTGTTTAAGAAAAGATTTTTTGAGTTAAATTATGAAAATATTCTAGTTGTTTCCAATAGTTTAACGATTAAATTAAAATAAAGTCGTGCTCCAATTGATCACGTTAGTACAACTTTATTAACTTTTGGAATTACCAAGTCGTTGATTTAATCAAATGTCTCAAATATCATGGACAAACGTCAAAAGATACCCTTAGTTAGAATAAACAAATAGATAAAACCCTTAATTCTTCATATTAGGAATATTAGAAAAAACTGGCATCATATTTGCAAAAGAAATACATAACCTCTTTATAAAAAAAGATATTTTATGATAGCATTATAAACTTACTAGTAAAATCAATCTAAACGAGATTATTACCAAACATTAACCGAAAATGAGACAAATAATGTATTAGAGTAAAATGTAATGGACTATGACCTCAAAATAAAAAGAAAAAGGGAAAATAATAATAATAATAATAATAATAATAATAATAATAATAATAATAATAATAATAATAATAATAATAATAATAATAAGAAGAAAAATTGCTCAACGTTGTAGTAGAATTATTCATAAAATTTTCAATACCGTAGATCGACTTCACACACACCTACCTTTGTATCTATCAAAAGTGCATGTATTTTCCAAAATAGTAAAACTAGCAGCATGCTTGTGAAATTTTCTACTACTATTTTTATTGAAACAAAATAACACATTATAATACTAACCAAAATTATGTACAATGTCGATTCAACAAAATACATTGTAACAGAGTAATCAAAATGAAACCGTGTACTGTTCCAAAATAGCACAGCAAAATACTTAATTGAAAATTCAAATGCAATATCAGTACTTCAGTTTATTGAAACCAAAATTTATAAATAACAGAAAATAAAAATATTAACTAGAAAAGAAATGGTTTCAGTTCCAAAAACGTGAACTCATCTTCAATTCTCATCCCTGCATTTTCAAATCTAATAACATTTCTTCTCAAACTCATATGAACAAAAATAGCACGCACCTCTCTTATTGACATATGATCATTTAAACCAAATACCAATCTCACTAATAACTCAAACAGAAAAACTAGTACGCATAACCAATCATCAGAAAATAACGCAAGAGAGTTTGAAAACCGGAAATTACCGAAACCGGGTTGTTGTCAATGTTGACGCTGATACGTAGAAGAGTCACATGTAGGAACCACTTTGACGTTGTTGCTTGGGAGTTGATGATGAGCTTATGCAATTCAAAACCAAGTGAGACGAATCGAAACAATTCACATCATTTGGGCGTGGCCATAAGGACGTGGGCCTATTTCCGTGGCATCTTCGTCAAGTACAGACCCATCGTTTCTTGCTGAAGTAGCTGGAGTTTAAGTTGGATAACTTGTTCTAGCCGCGCCGAATCCGTGAACCTACATTTTTCAAGCTTCCAGAACCAGTTCCACTCTCCAAACCATCCCCAATAACATTCGCCCCGCTTAACTCAACCAAAACCGAAAATCCCAATAACTGTCAACAACATAACTTTCAGAAAAAACAAAACTGAAGAGAAACCCGATGGATATAACCTATAATTAAACCAGTGGTCAACGGCAAGAAACCAAACTTCCCTAACGATCAAACGGTCCATATAGAGAGAAAATTGAAACCAAGACTTCAAAACTGAATTCACCACTAACAATTCTGATTCTGAACCGCATAAAAAATCGTAATCTTCACAACCCAAATACAAGAACATAACTGAACTCCCCAGGCCTGCATAAACACCTTGCTAAAACCACCAATCGAAAAAACAGAAGACCTGCAATTTCCGAACTCTCCCCCAACATCTAAACCAACCAACAACTACCCTTCAACAATGAACCACCTTGAATCTCCGTCATAACTCCCTCAACCAGTAACAATCAATAACCAAAACCAACAACCTCCAAACATGTTCACCCTTAACCTTCCAAGAACGACTTTCACATCAATCAAATATAAAGAATTCGTAGAAACAAAAGCAAACAGACATAGAATAGGTGAAGAAGAGACGAATAGAACAATGACCACACAAGCAGGAGCGGAAGAATTTGAGACTGTGCGAGGAACGAGGTTACCGTAGAGGCCAATGATGACGCGTCCGAGTGAGGTGGAATATAAGCATAGAGTGGAAATGTTGTCTCCTAGGGTGCGATTTGGGAGGTAATAGTTGGGGCAGAGGCTGAATTCCATGAAGACGCGGTCGGTGATGGTGGGGTTTGGTGGTTGTGTTGGTGAGGCGGAAGAGGAAAGGGTGGGGAAATAAAGAGTGGCGGTGGATGTGAGGAGGAGTGAGCGGCGGGTGAGGTTGGATTTGGGAAATGAGTGGTGGAGAGAGAGTGAGGGTTTCGTGAGGGAGTGAAGGAAGAAAAAGAGATTTTTTTTTTATCTTTTCAGAGAAGTGAGAGAGAAGAGAGAGGGTGACAGTTGGGTTAAGAGAGACGTTCTATCATGTGTGCTTCTTTAGCTTTTGTTTTTGGTGATGTGTCAAAGGGTCATTGGTTGAGAAGGATAATTGAGGATAGGGATCCATGTGTTTTCCAATTGGGATCACTGATTAACTTGAATTAAAGGTTACGATTGGACCAAAGAAACACAACATTGTTAACCAAATTAAAAATGCCTAGAATATCCCTTCTAGAAGCTTTAATCAATTTAAATCAATTAAATTAAATAAATTTCACCTTTTTTCATATAAACATGATAAAATTAAAATGAGAGCAGGATTATACCTATTTAATTTTTTTTTATTTTTCTGACACAATAATGAAAATAAATGGATTTAAAATGAATAAAAATCAGGTGCGAAATCACTCAAAAAATTAAATTGAATGCACCAAAATGATCAGTGTGAAATAAACTTATTGGAAAAATACAGCGTTTCTTTTAATTTTGAAATAAATTTTGACCGGTTAAACAGGCTTGAGCTGATCAGGAAGTATCAGAAAGTGGCCGAAAAATTAGCTGAAAAATAAATCAAGCATACCAGATTAAACTACGCGAAACGTAGATTAATAAAATTGATGTCTAGAAGCTTGATTTTAAAAATTTTTGTTCACTGATTTAACGCACATCCGTTGACTAATTCAAACGGTTTGTCTGTAGATCCGGAAAAAATTGTTTCGACTGATATTTTAGGCACTATGCGGTATGGAATGCATGGTATGCTATGTAGACATGCAATAGCTATGATGAATGTATTGAATCAACGATTCAGGGTCAAAATTGGGGTATGACAGTTGCCCCTATTTAAGTATCTTTAACTAGAGAATATGAAGCATGACACTCTTCATATGATCATAGTGGGAGATAGTTAAATACTAAGAAGACCCGAATTTTGATCCTGAAATGCAAATGATAGGATATGATATGAGATGAATGCCGGAATGAATGACTCTTTTTATTTGATTTGCTAGGGATATGATTAGACATAAGATAAACCCTAACATGATGCTTTATGATAGATACAGAATGAAACAAAGATCTGTGGGGGATGCTGATGGTCCACAGGGAGACAGACAAATGGTAAAAACCAACTCTCTGGGGAAAACAATCCTGTTGGAGAATCAGACGCACACTAGAGAGTAATCGAAGTGAAAGTTGAAAAACGACACTCGGAATACAAGAGATTTCGGTAGTAAGTTCACACATGACTTACCAAACCTGAATAAGAAAAATTTCTACAACAGGTTCATACATGACCTGACAACACTGGAATAATCAAAGAAAGATTCTTCAAAACAGGTTCATACATGACCTGGTAATACTGGAATGAAAGCTCGACAGCAGGTTCATACATGACCTGACAATGCTGGGGGAATATCAAGAAGTTCTGACAGCAGGTTCAGACATGACCTAACAAACTCAGAAAAAGTTCAAAAAGAGTATATCAACAGGTTCATACATGACCTGAAGACCAACTTGAACATTTTGAGAAAATTTCCACAACAAGTTCATACCTGACTTGACAACATTGGAACAAAAGGTTCAGCAACAGGTTCATACATGACCTGATAACACTTGACTATCAAAGAAAAAGATTCTTCAAAACAGGTTCAGACATGCCCTGGTAATACTGGAATAAAGGCTCAACAGCAACGAGTTCATACATGACCTGATAATGCTAAGGAATACCAAGAACGGTTCTGACAGCAAGTTCAAACATGACCTAACAAACTCAGAAAAAGTTCAAGAAGAGTATATCAACAGCTCATACATGACCTGAGAACACTGAAATAATCATAGAGAAAGATTCTTCAAAACAGGTTCAGACATGACCTGGTAATACTGGAATAAAGGCTGAACAACAGGTTCATACATGACCTGACAAAACAGGAACATTCAAAGAATTTTCAACAACAGGTTCATACATGACCTGACAACACTTGACTATTCAAAGAATTTATTAACAGGTTCAGACGTGACCTGACAACACTTGAATATTCAAAGAATTTTTTAACAAATGGTTCAAACATGACCTAACAACACTTGAATATTCAAATAATTCTTAACAAATGGTTCAGACATGACCTAACAACACTTGACTATTCAAAGAGTGCTCAATTAACAAGTTCAAACATGACCTGGCAGCATTTTGAAACATACAAGGAAGGTTTGACCAACAGGTCCATACATGACTTAATGACAACTTGAATATCAAGGAAACTTTATTCAACAGGTTCATACATGACCTAACAACACTGGAAAAAATCAAAGAATCTCATCAATAGGTTCATACATGACCTGACCATTTGGAATATTCAAAGAGTTTCAATAACAGGTTCAAACATGACCTGATAATGCTGGGGGATATCAAAAGGTTCCATCAACAAGTTCAAACATGACCTGAGAATACTGGAAAACATACAAGGCAAGTTTTATCAATAGGTCATACATGACCTGACGTCGTTGGAACATACAAAACATTTCAACAACGGGTTCAATCATGACCTGACAATGTCAGGGGACATCAAAATATTTTATCAACAGGTTCAAACATGACCTGACAATACTAGAAAATAAACAAACAAAAGTTCCATCAACAGGCTCAAACATGACCTGACAACATTGGAAAATTCAAAGTGTTTCAACAACAAGTTCAGACATGACCTGACGATTCTGGAGAAAGTCAAAGAATTTATTAACAGGTTCAGACGTGACCTGACAAACTAGAAAACACAAAGGAAACTTCAACCATAGGTTCATACATGACCTGAAAATACTGAAAAACATACATATCAAGTTTCATCAACAGGTTCATACCTGACCTGACACCGTTGGAACATACAAAACATTTCAACAACGGGTTCAGACATGATCTGTCAACACTTGGGAAAAATCAAAGGGAGTTTTGTCAATAGGTTCATACATGACCTGACGACACTGGAAAATTCAAAGAAAGTATATCCACAGGTTCATGCATGACTTGACAATTCTGGAAGTTGCAAAGATATTTTATTAACTGATTCATATGTGACCTGATAACACTGGAAAAAAAAACCCAAAGAAAACTTCAACAACAGATTCATACATGACCTGACAATATTGGAAAACATACAAAGGGAGCTTCATTCAACAGGTTCATACATGACCTGATACTTTATAATGCATCTGATAGTTCTGGAGATTTCTCATAAAAAATTCATCCGATCAAAGATTTTGGAGATTCCTAATAGGGAATTTATGCAAAACAAAGATAAGCAGGAGTCTTCTTATAAGTAGATCATCCGTGCAAAAGGCTATGATGATTCTTTACAAAGAAATCAAACAAAACCAACATCATTGGAGTTTTCTAACACGAAAAAAACCTCCAAGCTTCATGGAATTCCTCAGGATGATAAGTCATACATGACTTTCACGGAACCATCAGGAAAGACAGGGTAATTAAACTCTCTGTACGTGCCAACAACAATTGGACTTTTAACCGTAAGTAATGGATTACAACCAACTTTTAACGGATTTTGCCAACAACAATTGGACTTTTAACTGTAAGCAATGGATTACAACCAGCTTTTAACAGATTTTGCCAACAACAATTGGACTTTGACCGAAAGCAATGGATTACAACCAGCTTGCCAGCAACAACTGGACTTTGACCGAAAGCAATGGGTTACAACCAGCTTGCCAGCAACAACTGGACTTTGACCGAAAGCAATGGATTATAACCAGCTTTTAACGGAATTTGCCAACAACAATTGGACTTTGACCATAAGCAATGGATTACAACCAGCTTGCCAACAACAACTGGACTTTTAAATGATGTTGGCAACAACCAAACTTCAAGTACCAATTATGATTGGATTTTACAAACAGAGTGACAATGATGCCAATAAAAATTGGCTTTAGAATGAGTTCTAGTGACCACTGAGCTTGGAATAATGCCTAGTAACAACTGAATTTTAGGAGACACCAATGAGTCTTGAAATAATTCCAGGGAGTGGCATAAGGGTTCTGGAAGTGCGTCAGAACAAAAATGACATGTCTGGGAATTCATCAGAGAGTAAAAGAAACGAATTATGGAAACGCATCAGAATTATAAGTGATATTCTGGAAATACAGCAGAATACAGACACATCCGATAATACATCAAGGAAATTCTGGAAATGCATCAGAATCCAAGACAAACATATTCGAGAATACATCAGATAGGTGAAGAAACAATCTGGAAATACATCAGACAAGTTATGGAAATATATCAAAACACGGAGGAGTAATCCGGAAACTCATCGGATAATCCCCAAAAGGAAATGAACCTCCTGGACAAAATTGCCAACTGAGTCGGACTTGAAAATGACTGCGAAAATCGGATGATGGTTTAAGGGCACCAAAGATAAACTGGAATTAGAGGTCAAGGGATATAGGATCAACAACAAGACCTGGGTCAACGCAAAATGAGCACGAAGTACATTTTGGCTATGTATGATTTGAATTTCCTTTTATGCATGATATATGAATGATCATGATATGAAAATGCTGACACCTGAGTGGACTGGGAGTTGTAGAGGCTTTTTATGGATATCATGATTCCTTAACACCGAGAACTCAACCAAATATTTTATGATAGATGTTGCCAAAGGAGGAATCTATCAAGCTTAACAGCCGCAACTTAGCCAATGGGATCCTTTTGGAGGATTCATGAATCATGCTAGCATAATTTCCGGGCACTCGTCTTAAACTCAAAAGTTGTTGATGTATGGCAGAATTTGTTTGAGCAGTTTGAAAGCATGAAGAAAGAGGTTTTTGCCCCTCTGTGGCTCATCTTGCCCCAGTCTGTTGGGTCTTTGGAAATGTTCACCTTGAAAGTGAGTTTGGAAACAACTTGCCATGAGACTACCTCGAGATGGCTTGCCCTAAGTGTTTGAAACTTGCAATGGTCTGAACTTGACTAACCAAATGTTGGAATGGTAGACTCTTGATTGACTTTCCTTGGCCAGTTGGACTTATTGAGCTCTGAGGTGGCTTGCCCCTGTCTGAGTCTTGAAAGAAATTACTCTTGGCTAGATGATCCTTAGGGTAATTAGCTCGAATTAACTTATGCTCAAAGTGATTTGCCCCTGACTGGATTTCTTCCACTTTATCAATTTCCTCAATTGTATATTGTTGGAATTTCTTTGATGCCAAGTGTTGAATCGCAAGTAAGATTGTTCATTCAAAAATGGTAATTTTAATGCAATACTTATGCAAAAATTTGAAATTAAAGTTTATTGATATGAACGGGTGAAATACAGTGAACGGGTCGTTGATAAGAACACAATGATGATCAAGTCATTCACAACATGCAAGTCTGTGCCATCAAATGGTTAACAAAAATCATTTGGAGTCAGGTTAACACAACCTTGTTGTAGTATGCTTTCAGAATAAACCCTGCCTCAATTAGGTTCTTTTAAGGGTTGTAATGTGGCCTGGTTCACGGTTTTTTTGAAACAAAAGGATATAAGGCTCAAAATTTATTTTTACCCACCCCTTCTTCTTGATGATCTCCAGTTCTTATGTTCAGTTAATTCAATACACGCATTCGACTTCGAAGGTGCGAAAGTGAAAATGAGGGTTCAAGGTGAGATTTTCTTGAAATGGCAGTCACCTTATTTTGATTTTGTTGAGGATTTAATGACCTCTTTCGATTGATTTTCTTTATCCCTGATTTTTCCTGGACCGCTTCTTTGAAGCTTTCGGTCCATCGTATGCCCTAACTTTTGCCTAAGTCAACTTGTAGTATTTGACTTAGCGGGCTTTTTTTCTTTTTTGTTTTTTGAAATGTGTTGACTGCCACATTATTGGTGGATGAGGGTCAACCAACACTAATTTTAGCTTTTCTCAACTTCTTCAACACTTCAACATGTGCGCGAAGGATAACATGTGGTTGAACCTAACTGGAGGTTGTACATATGGACGATTTTTTTTTTGAAAGATCGAATGCACGGTCAAACTATCTGAACACAACTACCCTGCCCCAGGTTAAGATTATGGGTTTTAGATCCGAAAGAAACACCAACTTCTAGGCTCAAAGTGGTTGACTAGGGATTAACTCCTTATCTCTTCAGTGTTTGGGGATTTGAAACAATGCCTTACATCATCGACAAGTTTTACTCAAAAGCATACCACAACAATTTCAGGTGTTTCGTTTTCATCATCCTCCTTCCAATCTTTGTTAACACAACGGTTTGATAAACAAAAGTGAATGAGAGGAGTATTTTTGTTTTTAACATAAATGAGAAACGAGTGAATACGAATGGATCAATTCAAAAGATGCATAAACATTTCATTGACCTTACCAATTCAAAGAAAACAACAATGCTTAAAAGCAATTAACAATCAACATGCGAGGAAACTCCAAAAGAAGTGTTGAAACAACCAAATGATTGCCAGCTTGGGAATGACTTCTTCAAAATTGATCCATTAACTTAGGGGGACACCCCTTGAGATCTTCGCACTTATCCGGCCGATGGGTTAACGTTTACCAACAAGCTTCCTTCTTGAAAGGCTATGTACCTGTTGTCAATCAACTGTTGTACTTTGGCTTTGAAAGCGTTGTAGTCTTCGGTTGAATTCCCTTCTGATCCAGCATGATATCCACATTGCACATTTGGGTCATACCCGGGTGAGTAAGGTTGTGGAACCGGCTTGAGAGACTTAGGAACCACCAACGAGTTTTGAATTAAAGGTTGTAGAAGTTGGCTATATGTCATGAGGATTGGAAATCCAAGGCGGTATCTCAATGCTCTTACCAGGAAATGATGATATCTCACTAGCCACATCCTTGACCTTTTCCTTGTGGTACAAAACCTTGAGGGGTTTCAGGGGTCCTTTCCCTTTCACATTACTTGGCCCAGAAATCAAGATATATGTACTTGAGCCTTCCTCCTCCAATGCTTCTTGAATTTTCCTTAGACATGGTTCTTTGTTCTAAACGCGTGTCAGGAATCACTTTGCTCTTCATGGACAAAGGATGGATGAGTTTTTTTGTATTTTTGGAAAATGATATGCAATGCATGATAACGAATGCAGATGCAATGGTATATGAATGGATGCAATGTATTTTTTTATGTTTTGGTATGCAAATAAAATGCAATCCAGGTAGTTAGGATCTGGGATAATGTGAGTAACTCAGAACATCTTACTAGGTAGGCTCCTTAACAGATAGTTCTAGGATTTCTACCCATAAACCCACTCACGGGATAGTTTCTACATTTTTGATAAGGTTCCCAGAGTCATGGACCATAATCGTATCAACATCATGCAACAGGCAAGCCGTTTTATGACAAGAGTGACGAAAGGTCTCTTATGAGCGGGGTTTTCATGTTGGGTGCAACAAGGAGAGGCCCTTGGAGTCCGACATTACGCAACCACCAAAGTAATAACTGGTTCTAAGAGGGGGTCCTAGAGTCATAGACCCTTCATGAATCAACGTCACGCGACAGGCTAGCTGTCTTATAACGAGATCTACAAACAGGTTTACTCTAGGGAGTCTTCATGCTAGACACGCAAGGAATGGCTCTTGGGGACTAACACTACACAACTTCCAATTCTAAACTTATGTGTTCTCTCTTCTTTTTCCAAAGCTCGGGTGTAAAGCTTTATTCATGATACCAAAATCCCAACACCCAGACATAGATATATATACATATATAAAAATGCGATAAAACAGAGATAAAGAAAGCATATAACAAAGGAAGAAAAATAAACAAATAAAGCTAACATACATACGAAAACTTAACTGAACTAGGGTTGACTCACTTAGGGATGTTCTCATCCCCAGCAGAAAGTCGCCATCTGTCGCACCTCAAAAAAATGGGGATACGACTTTAAGCGAAGCGTAATCGCACGCTCGCATTGATGGACTGAACAGAGTCGCCACCGAACTTTATTTATTCCTAAAAAGGAAAGGGGAAATATCGATAAAACCCAAGAAAGAACGACAATGATTATTGGTCGTCGCAACCAAATTAAGGTTCGGGAGTCGATTACGCAAGGGGAAGGTATTAGCACCCCTCACGTCCGTTGTATTCAACGGGAACCGTTTAGTTAGTTTCGTTTTGAATGTTAGCTTATGTTAGTCTTCTCAAGTTATAATGAGGGAGAGAAAGAATAGAAGAGAGAAGAAATGTTTTTGGATTTTTGATGAAGGACTAAACCTAAGTTTTTTATTAGTGGGCCTGACAAGATTTACAAATCCTGCTCCTACGTATCTCAAAAGAGAAATCAAGGCTTACGTATGTCGCATCCTGCGAAAAACAACCAGCGGGACTCAAATAAAACACAACACAGAGCCGCCACTGCGCGTTATTTATCCCAAGATAGGGAAAGGAAACGCTCAGAGAAACCTGGAAAGGAAATGGTCTCGCGACCAAAGAGAAAGGGTAAGGGAGTCGGTTACGCAAGGGGAAGGTATTAGCACCCCTCACGTCCGTCGTACTCGACGGGATCCACGTTCTAAAATAAAGAAAAGGCTGCTAAACATCACACACACACACGGGGAACGCAGGTGGGGTTAAGAGAAGGGAGCTCGATAGGACATCGCATCCTATGCCTACATATCTCGTCTGGAACGAGAATCAGAGCCACTGTAGTTCGGCTTACGCACGCCAAACAACACAAAACAAACAAACAGATGGCAAACGTGGAGCCCGACAACCACTCGATGGAATTACGTCAGCATCCGAACCAAAACACGTACAAAACGGCAAACGTGGAGCCCGACAGCCAATCACTGGGCTTACGTCGGCATCCGAACCAAAACACACAATCAGATAACAAGTAAACACACGCAAAAGAAAAAAAAGGTTGCCCGGAGTGGTCTCGCACGACCACCTGCCTACATACCTCGTCTGGAACAAGGATCAGGGCGATGTAGTTCCCCCTCAAGGGAAAGAAAATCTAGCCAGAAACCAGGGGAAGACACACTACCAGGGAGCTGGACTCGAGCCTAGTGTTGTCATGCATCGTTACCCTACGTTCAGGTTTCTACCTACTTGCACCAGTGCAAACTAATCCTATCCAGGAAAGAAGCAAGCATACAAGCATCAATCAAATGAGAACAAGCATCTCAAACAGATATTCACATAGCACACACTATAACCAAACAAATGGGCTCAATCAATAGGTGTAACTGCCGAAGCAATTCATCTGTACATGGGTTAATGGCGCTCTTAACCTTGCCATTACGAGGCTAAGGTGAAGCAGATGAAAAGGTGAAGTGAGGATGAGACCTCACAGCTCTTATCCCTGACCAGGGAGAGCTTCAGACAAAGGAGCGTGGGTCCAGAATGGAGGGACCCTTCTACGCTCAAAGACTCAGACTCGATTGTGCAACAGCACGAGATCTTGGGTTTGTGTCCCAATGCATCAACACACAGCCGTGTGAGCAGAGGGACGACTCACAGAATAGTGGGGGATAGATTGCATATCCCTTGGCTTCCACCAATTGCCTCATAGAGGACTTCACCTTCTTAGGCACAATATTAAACAATCACAAACATCGCCTCTTAAGGAGGACTTCAGACAGTTTGCCCGGCCAAATAACAGACCGGGTCTCCAGACTACATGAAGAATAGAAGTCCTACCTCAAGTGGTTTAAAAACCAAGCAGCAGCTAGCAAACAAGTTCTTAAAAGAACTAGAAGCGACTAAATGTACCTGAAAATAATCAAGTATCATCAGTGCTCAGACAGACAACAATAAACAGCAAATGTTAATCAGTCAGACTATACAGATAACACACAACAAGGCAAGCTATGAGCTCAAGCTCAAACTTCATAACCTACAAAACAAATCCCAATTAGTTCTCAACATCAAACAATGTCAATTTAATCCACTTGGTTCAATCTCCTTAATCATGGTGCTTTTCATCCTGAAAAATCAAGCAAATGTGAGAAACTGGACCACTAGGCCAAGCCTAGGGTCCAAAAGGGAGAAAAAATTCTAAACAGCAAGCAATTCTCAACCAAAACCAAATTAATGCAAATAGAAAGCAAATGCAATTGATCCCATACCCATATCATTTACCATATTCATTTCATGACCAAAACAAGCCAAACTAGGTCAAATGTAACACCAAACATCCAAACAGAATGACTTCAACCAAATCCATATCAAAACAATTCAAAATATCCTCAAATAATTTACACCTAAACAGGACATATTCAAGGTATAGCATGTCAATTTTTAGCTCAATTGGACAAAAGGAACTATGTCAATGAAAATCAAGAAAAACAGACACAAATATATGAGCCAAATCACAACATCAACACATGCATTCACTTCAAAAATTCATAAGTCAATGAAAACAATAAAGAAATGAATGGGACCAAAACAGGGATGTCCTACAATGTGTCTACAACCAGCATACCAAATTTCATGTTTATCTAAAACCATATGAGCATTTCACAAAGATATTCCAAACATTTGTCACATGAACTTGCACATTTGACCAACAGAGATGAAAAATACCCATCAAATTGAAAATGCCACATAAAAATCCAGAAATATTCACATAGCATCTTAACATGTTAATGATCACACATATAAAATTTCAAGTCATTTCAACAAGCCTAGGTCATGAAAATACATCCAGCAAGTTGACCTAGCTAGGTGTGACACAAATTGTCACACCTAGATTCAAAAATTCATAACTCAATCACCAGGTATCCAAAATTCACAAAATTTACATGTAAATCACCAGAAACATGTCTAGAATCACCACAAAAATTTTCAAGAATTTCTTTTAAGGCATGAGTATTTCACAACAAAAATGGCAAAATGTGTCAAAAATGCATACAAGTCAAACATCCCTAAGTCAAACTAAATTTTCACCAAGCACAACTTGCAAAATCATACTCATATAAAACTAGAGACAAAATGGGAACTATAGAAAAAATCCTCATATTTTTTTGACTTTCCAATAATTTTCTATGAATTTTTTAATGTTTGTGTGATTTTTTAATAATTATTCAAGTATTATTATTAATTAAATGGAAGCAATGGCATGCTGGTAAATATCACACCCAGCCCTAAAACGATGTCGCATCACTAAACGGCGTGGCGGCTTCTCATTGGCCCGTTTCGGCGCCAAACAGAAATTCAAACGGAGCCAGGCACGGGACGGATCAAACAGCAGGATTTTCCAGAATTTCCTCATCTTCCTCATCGTATTTCCAGAAACGCAGAAAAATCAAGAACAATGAATCGTAACGAAAATGCACAAGCGAATATCCGTTGAAACCGTCTTCTAACCAGGATAACAAATATGCAATCATCTTTTCCTAATTCCTACTGTACGCACGAGATCGATCGAAAAAGGTTATGAACATAAAACTAAAATTCAAGATATCTCTCTCCACAATCATCCATTTCAAAAACCAAAGATATCACGATCATCTACGTTGCACACACTACAAGAAGCATACAGCAATTCATCATATCATGAGTTTCGATTTCTAACCTTGATTCGAAGGCAGTGTTGAAATTGGAGCTTTCAAGGTGTTTTGATGCGAAACAGATGGAGAACAAGCTTCAAGAAGGTGAATGCAATGCTCAGGTTTGATTAATTTTGCTCCTAGTGCACGAAATTCTCAAAAGCCATGGCTGAACCAAACTTGGACAGTGATGAATGAAGCTCCTCTTGATCTTGCCTTGCCAAAACAGATGAAGTAGATGCTGAATGAAGCTCGAATCCAAAAGCACTTTGCCAAATGATCAAGAATTTGAAGAGATCTTTGGATTTTGGTGTGAAGTGTTCTTGAAGAATTTTCAGAAATTGGAGAATTTGAGATGTGATTTTGGGAATTGTGATTTTCTGTTATGGATTAGTTATGATTAAGAACTTATACCTCCAATTAATCAACACTTAATCACACCAATTAACAAAATGCAATGTGTTAAGCATAAGTGTCATTTTCACACCAAGGGCAAAATGGTAATTGCATATGCCAGCTCATTGCCAGCTCAATGCCAGCTCACACAAACCCTAAACACCTGTCATGAACTGTTGCCCCTTGTTTCATGTTCATTGGACATGTATTTCTCATTTTCCACATGTGATGGATATGTGTTCATTTTTCCAAATTCATTTCAAAAGTGAAACATCAAACCATGAGGCCTTGGCATGTTATGATGATTCCAACAATTTTCAAATGTCATTTGTGAGGTGTTGCAAAAATCCCCATTCCAAAATTCTCATTATTTCTCAAGTTGGACAATTTTGCCCCTGGACTTTTAACTGCACAATTGAAATTTGACTTTTTGCATTGACCATTTTTGAAGAATTCCAATTATGCACCATGAAAGTACATGTCAAAAGGAGTTTGTACATAAAAAGATCACTCAATTTGGACACTCCATGTGGAAGTTATGCCCCTCTGATTATGGGTCATTTTTGAAATTGAATGGACCATAACTTGCCAACCATACATGGGATTTTCAAGTTCTTGGACATTTTGGAAAGGTGAGATCAATATCTACAACTTTCATGTTGAACAAATTTTCATTTGAAGCTTCCTTGGACATGTAATTTTGAGGTCAAAACTTTCCATTTTTGGAAACTTCCATTACAAGTCACTTTCTATTTTTGGCAGTTTTTGTCCTGACTTGATTTTCTCCATTCTTAAGCTTTGAAATGTCAAATAACACTTGTTCCAACATGATTGAAGTGTATCCAACTCATTTCTACCTCCAAATCCATAAAATCATGTACAGTTGACCACAGTTGACTTTTCAACTGATAGATGGATCTGGCAATGCATTGGTCAATCTGAGCCCCAATCTTCTGATGAAATGGCTCAAGGTTGAAACCCTAGCCTCAATAATCTCCATATAACCAAATAATGACCCCCATATCCATCATAGACCCCATCTCCTGATCATGCCCTGATTGGCCCAATGCAACTGATTAGGGTTGACCAATGGTCAAAACCCTAATCTCAAGGAATCAGCTTCAACACTTGATGAAATCAAACCATGATGATGATGATGATGATGAATCATTTAAATCAAGATGAAGACCAATCTCCTTTGAGAATTATGAAACCCTAATTCATAGCCCAATCCTCAGATGGCCAATGATCAATCAATAAAACCCTAGCTTGCACTTTGACTTCCTCATCTTCTGAACCAGACTTGGGAGGATGGCTTGCACAATGTAACCACATGATATGCAATATGTAATGCCTAATGACCTAAAAATGATATGTAATATGTTATGCTAGTCCCAAGAGAGGAGGGCAAATTTTGAGGTGTTACAGCTGCCCCTATTCAATCCACTGTGAACCTGTCGATATGAATAGCCTCGGCTTTCAGATGATCAGGATGAAGAGTGATTGAATACCAAGAAACAGACGAACAATTTGCACTCTGATGGGATAATAATTAACAACGCCTGTCAGAATCGGCGAAGAAACACCTCTTGAAAAAAAAAATCTGTCTGGTACGGAGAAAGTCGGCATGATCACCGAAACAACAGCGTCGACCTGGATACCAAAATAAATGGTAACACAGGGATAACCATGGCTTGAACACCACACATCCGCTGGGGATTATTATCTTCTCTTCTTTTATACTTTTCTTGAACCCCGAAAATTTTCTTCTCTGCTTTTTTCATTTTCTTGACCCCCGAAATTTTCTCTGCGCAAACGATCCTCGGATCTCTGCATTTGAACCCCAGTCTCCTGTTTGCCAAAATAAATGAACCCCATTCTCCGATTTGAACCCCAATCGCCTGACGATACCTTGCGATCGCCAATATGAACCCCGTTCTCCAGAAAATGCCACAACATCTCCTTTTCTCCATTTGAACCCCGCTCTCCAATCTCTTGTGATAATTCCGCTGGCAACGTCGGAAATAACACCAAACCACTCTGAGGGCGACATGTCAGAGGGTATACCTTCACAAAAGGAAGGTAGCATGTGTATCTCTTCCTCAGAAGACACCTATAACGACCTCCATTGGCCTCAGCCAGAGTCTAAGGTGACACATGAACAGAAGATAATCCTGCGGACCTCATCCTGGATATAATCTTCAACTCCAATCTCCATTTGAACCCCAGAAAATGCCTCAGCACCTCCTTTTCTCCGTTTGAACCCCGTCTCCAGAAAATGCCGCAACATCTCCTTTTCTCCATTTGAACCCCGGAAATCGCGCTGATCGCGTAACGTCTTCTGATTTTATCTTCATCTCTGTTCGACGGAAACATTTCCTTCAGTATCGCACTACTGGGGAACACTGCTGTTCTGGCGTCATGATGCTAGACTCCTCAGAGTAACATCTTCACCATCCGGCGAAACAAAAACTTCAAGCGATAACCATGGCTTGAATTGCGCTGATCGCATAATATTTCCCACCTCCGCCCGACGGAAAACGATTACTCCAGTATCGCACTACTGGGGACTATCTTTGATTGAATCCTGAGGCTAAACTCCTCAGAGTAACACCTCTTCACCTTTGGGCAAAACCACTTCTCGAACAGTAACCACGGTTTGAGACTAGCTTATGCTTGCAATGATGCATGATTAATTTTTCTGCGTAATGCTCCATACTTATGGAAATGCTACGCGATTTATTTTTTCTATGCAACATGCTATGCTATTTTTTTCATGATGAATGTATAAAAAGTATCCACCTCAAGGGATTCTACTGGGGAGCACGAGACACTCTGCTGAGGAACTCGTCAATACTCCGATTCCACCCTGCTGGGGAATAGCGTTGCTGCTGGGAAAAGGTAGCCCTTGCTGGGGAAGAACTTCCTTTGCACCCCATCCGCTCGGGAGACTGCTGGGGATCACCACTAACACTCTGTGGGGATACCACGATCTTTGACTTGCTGGGGATGTACATCCTACCTCTGCTTGGAAAAAACCTCACAGATACCTGACGACTTCGCTGGGGAAATGCTCACAGATACTCTGCTGGGAAAACAGCAACCTCCAGGACTGACGACTGGGGAAGCATCAATCTATCATCTGCTGGGGATAACCATCCTGACCCTGCTAGGGAAACGAATACTACTCCGCTGGGGATTACCCATGCAACCCACACGTAGGATACACTCAGCTGGGGATGCAGATATCGGCCCGCTACGAAAACTTGTCCAATCCACTGGTAGGATGAACACTGCTGGAGATATATTTCATTGAAACCCGCTCCACTCGGGGAGTAGCAACCTTCAGACCTGGCTGCTGAGGAAACACCGCTTTAAACCTGCCGGGGATAACCATCCTGACTCGGCTGGGGAAATCACAGACCTAGGATCTGCAAGGGAGCTAGTCCTATGATTCTGCTTGGGGACCTCGCTGGGGAAATGAGAAAAGTTGGTACAGAACACCCGTCGATTCATCGAACCATGGTATCAACCTCCCAATCTCGTATCAGCTTTCCACTTTTGAGAATTCCCAGACTCGTCTGGACCTTTTCTGCTCCATCATCTTGTATTCCCAATCGCTCCGCGCTCGACGGAAACGTACTCCCGGGATTTATACATAATTTCCAATCTTCCGATTTTGAAGAGTCTTCTTGATTAATTCCAAAGGTCGTCGGACGTCTCGACGTCTTTTCATCGTCCCTCTACCCATTCATATCTGGTCAGACTCTGCGGGGAATTTCTACAGACTTTCCAATCTTCCGATTTTGAAGAGTCTTCTTGATTGCCATCAAGGATCGTCGTACGTATCAACGTCTTCGTCATTCTTTCATTCATTCGTCCCTGAGCGAACTCTCTGGGGATCTATTACAAAGCTTCCACACCACAACCTGCAAGTGAGTGAAGAATATCTAACAGTTCCTGCAAAACAGATCGTTAGATAAAACCGTGCCCCAGGCGTGTCAAGATTTCAACACTTGGGTCACATAACCTTCCGAATAAGATTTCAAGCTTCAATCTTATAAACATGCATTGGAAGGGACCTGTATGTATTAAAAATGCAAGATTCTTTATCAAAAATATCTGGATGTCTTTGCAATCAAAGCGGTAATGAAAAACAAAAACAAAATTATTTGACTGAATTTGCATTTTATTGATTTGAAAAGTGTGGCTCAAATGAGCAATACAAAGGAAGCAATTCCTGAAAAGAGGTAATTGCGCATAAAAGGAAAAATCTATCCTAATGGCAATATGAAACCCGCAATCTCATCGAGTTCCAACTCGGTTACACCCCATATGTCCTCAGACTCTCCGTGCTTTCTGCCTTCTGAACAGGACGTTTCTGATTGATCCCCACCGGGTATTATCCATGATGCTTTAACCAAAGCGAACGATCATGCGGGACGCAGTTGTTCGTTTTAATCCCTCTTTTGCCTGGACCGCCCTTTCGGGTTTTCAGTCCACCAGGATACCCATTTTTGCCCAAGTCGCCTTCACAGGTTTTCGACTTGCCGGGTGTACATTTTTTCATTTTATCCCTAATTTTTGCCCGAACCTTTCTCTTTCTGTTTTTTTGGTTCGCCGGGATGCCCATTTTTGCCTGGACTATTTTGTTCTTTTCGTCCAGCGGGTCTCTTTATACGAAGTATTTTTTAACTGCGTCCGCATTCACAGGGGATGGAAAATCTTCGCCATCCATGGTCATCAGCAACAAGGCTCCACCAGAGAAAACCTTCTTGACCACGAATGGACCTTCATAATTCGGTGTCCATTTGCCCCTTCGGTCGTTTTGAGGAGGAAGGATCCTTTTCAACACCATATCACCTACGTGATATACCCGAGGTCGCACCTTCTTGTCAAAAGCACGCTTCATCCTTTGCTGGTATAACTGCCCATGACAGATGGCTACTAGCCTCTTTTCCTCAATCAGGCTCAACTCTTCGTACCGGGTCCTTACCCATTCAGCCTCTTGCAATTTGACGTCCATCAGGACTCTCAAAGAGGGAATCTGAACTTCAACTGGTAATACAGCCGCCATCCCATATACCAACGAGAAAGGAGTTGCCCCAGTAGATGTGCGCACCGAAGTTCGATACCCAGGATACGAACTTCGTACTCAGTCACCACTGTGGTGTATTCAACTGTCATCCTGGCCACAAAAGCTTATCCACCTTAACCTCCCCATCAGACATCAGAATCCGTTCGGATTCAGGGTCAGGCCCCTCCTCCGGGATCGGTTACTCTCAATCTTTCGATTAGAGCACCTCGAGATGTCCTCATCAGGGAACTCAAACTTCATCGGTTAATAATCCTCCACGGGTTGCTGGGCTATGTAATCAGACAATACACTCCCTTTGATTGCTTTCTGAGAGGATATCGAATATCGTATTCAATCAAAATCATTGGCCCTTTCGCAACCCGTCCGGTCATTGCTGGGTTCTTTCAGAAATCTACCTGATCAGATCCATCTCGAAATCCACGAAGTGGTATGAATCAGCATATACTGTCTCAGTCGGCGAGCAGCCTATGCCAAAGTACATCAAGTTTTCTCGAACAGTGAATGTATTGTTTCACAGTCGGTAAACTTTTTGCTTAGGTAAATTGCATGCTCTTTTCGACAAGACTCGTCATGCTGACCCAATACACCTCATAGACCCTTCGAAGACCGTCAAGTACAGAATTGACAGTGGTTCCTTCCATGAGAGGCAACAGAATCGGAGGTTCCTGCAACTTTTTCTTTTATTCTTCAATGCCCCTTGGCAATCATTATTTCGCCTGACCGTTTGATCTCTTTTTTTCATCATCTTGAATATGGGTTCACCCGTGGCTGTTAGGTGAGATGTGAACCATGACATGTAGTTCAATCTACCCAGGAGACCACGAACCTCTCTTTCCATTCTCGGTTCAGGCATTTCTTTTTTTTTTTTTTTTTTTTTTTTTTTTTTTTGCAGGATGAACCTCGATTCCTCCCTTACAATGAACCCCAACATCTTACCAGACCGCACTCTGATAGTGCACTTACTCGAATTCAACCTCAGTTTGAATTGTCAACTGGTCAAACGACCTGCCCTAGTCTGCCAGATGCCCCACTCCTGTTTGGGACTTTGCTATCATGTCATAGCATAGCATTCAACTTCATGATGAATCATATCATGAAACAAAGTCACCATGGCTCTCTGATACAGGCACTGGCGTTCTGCTTCTTTAGAGGACAATCTTCTCTCCATTGTAGCTTGTGCACAACGACATCGGTATCCGACCCTGGCATATCCTGATATGACCAGGTGAAGGTATCCACCTACTCTTTTAACAAGGCTACCATTCTGCTCTCGACTTGCCTCTGAAGCGGCTCTAATTTCACTTCCTTCCTGACCTCGGCGGTGCTTGGAATAACAATCTCAATCCGCTCCGCATGCGGCTGAATCACCCCCTCCTCTTGTTTCAACAACCTGGCTAATTCCAGCAGATCACAATCTTCTTCGTCTTCTTCTTCAGCAAGATAGATTGGATTGTCGAAGTCATATGAGGTGTAACCAAATTGTTATCAACGAGATCCGAAGAATTATTTTTCGACTTTTGGGACGAGACAAATCAAAAAAGAGAAAAATGAAAACAAACATTGCCATTTTTATTTGTTTTTAAACTGCAAAAATAAATGAAAAACAGGGAACACCGCTTTTTGACTGAAAAACATCCATTTATTAATGATGCAGAAATGTTGCAAATGTAAACATGAGGTGACCCTTACAATGAACCATTACGTGTCGGGCAACACGTATGGCTTTCATGCAGATAAAAACTGAAAACAGAAATTATTACTCCTCAGGATGAGTGACAGTGATGATCTTTTTAAGCCTTCCAGCTTCCTGGTACGCACGGCGTTATCCAACCATCAAACTTGCAGTCACTGTCAGTTTCTTTACCCACTGTATAGGCGTGATCTGAATCTTCAGCAATTGCACTCACCATCGCCTGACCATGTGCCGGCATGGGATTAGCATTAACATTCGGTGATGGCGCAAAATTGATAGCCTTGGAGTCTACCAGATCCTGGACAACGTTCTTGAATGCTCTACAGCCCTCAATGTTATACCCCGGTGTTCCAGAATGAAATTCACACTGGGCGTTCTCATCATAATTAGGAGGCCTCTGATCTGATCTTATCGGAACCATCGCCCTTGGCTGAACCAACCCAAGATCCATCAACTTTTTGAACAGAACCACATATGTCACGGGTGGCTTGTCAAAATAGCGATCAATCCCTTTTCCTTTCACCTGGTACCCGGCTCTCTGTTGAGGTGGCTGACGTTGCTGTCGTACTGACTGATTACCAGCAGGGATGGTTACAGCAGCAATGTGATGGTAGTAACGATCCCTACCGTGTCCTCCCTGGGCATACACAGCACTCGATTCACCCTCATTCTTGCGCTGACCATTCCCGAATGGCTTCTTTGATCCTGATGACGGAGCATTACCTTGAATCTTCCCCATTTTTAGCCAACTTTCAATTCTCTCACCAGCCACCACAATGTCAGCAAAGTGGGTTACCGGACAACCCACCATCCTTTCAGCAAAAACCCCTTGCAGGGTACCCATGAAGAGATCAGACATCTCTCTGTCCACCAGTGGAGGTTGAACTCTGGCAGCCAACTCCCTCCATCTTTGGGCATATTCTTTAAACCCCTCGTGATTCTTCTGAGACATACCCTGCAGCTGGGTACGACTCGGGGCCATATCAGCATTGAACTGATACTGTTTAAAGAAAGCGTCACCAAGATCCTGCCAGCTCTTGATATCGGACGACTTAAGCTTGGTGTACCACTCCAAGGATCCTCCAGACAGACTGTCTTGGAAGAAGTACATCCAGAGCTTCTGATCTGTTGTGTATGCAGAGATCTTGCGAACGAATGCTTGAAGGTGAGTCTCTGGGCAGGAACTCCCATTATATTTGTCAAATGAGGGCGCTTTGAACTTCTGCGGGATCACAATCCCCTCGACCAGCCCCATGTTGGACATGTTGACAAACCCCGGAGTAGCATGGCTTTCCAGAGCCCTTACCTTCTCTGCCAGTAACTGAATTTCTTTGCTTTGTGGCTGAGCACCATATTGACCGAATGGCTCATTGTGCATGGAGAATTGATCAGCTTCTCGGTCCTCCTCTTTATCGTCATCAGCCCCAAAGAATGGAGGGAACAGACTATCCTTCAGAAGAAGAAGAAGAAGAAAAATTGCTCAATGTTGCAGTAGAATTATTCACAAAATTTTCAATACCGTAGATCGACTTCACACACACCTACCTTTGTATCTATCAAAAATGCATGTATTTTCCAAAATAGTAAAACTAGCAGCATGCTTGTGAAATTTTCTACTACTATTTTTATTGAAACAAAATAACACATTATAATACTAACCAAAATTATGTACAATGTCGATTCAACAAAATACATTGTAACAGAGTAATCAAAATGAAACCGTGTACCGTTCCAAAATAGCACAGCAAAATACTTAATTGAAAATTCAAATGCAATATCAGTACTTCAGTTTATTGAAACCAAAATTTATAAATAACAGAAAATAAAAATATTAACTAGAAAAGAAATGGTTTCAGTTCCAGAAACGTGAACTCATCTTCAATTCTCATCCCTGCATTTTCAAATCTAATAACATTTCTTCTCAAACTCATATGAACAAAAACAGCACGCACCTCTCTTATTGACATATGATCATTTAAACCAAATACCAATCTCACTAATAACTCAAACAGAAAAACTAGTACGCATAACCAATCATCAGAAAATAACGCAAGAGAGTTTGAAAACCGGAAATTACCGAAACCGGGTTGTTGTCAATGTTGACGCTGATACGTAGAAGAGTCACATGTAGGAACCACTTTGACGTTGTTGCTTGGGAGTTGATGATGAGCTTATGCAATTCAAAACCAAGTGAGACGAATCGAAACAATTCACATCATTTGGGCGTGGCCATAAGGACGTGGGCCTGTTTCCGTGGCATCTTCGTCAAGTACAGACCCATCGTTTCTTGCTGAAGTAGCTGGAGTTTAAGTTGGATAACTTGTTCTAGCCGCGCCGAATCCGTGAACCTACATTTTTCAAGCTTCCAGAACCAGTTCCACTCTCCAAACCATCCCCAATAACATTCGCCCCGCTTAACTCAACCAAAACCGAAAATCCCAATAACTGTCAACAACATAACTTTCAGAAAAAACAAAACTGAAGAGAAACCCGATGGATATAACCTATAATTAAACCAGTGGTCAACGGCAAGAAACCAAACTTCCCTAACGATCAAACGGTCCCTATAGAGAGAAAATTGAAACCAAGACTTCAAAACTGAATTCACCACTAACAATTCTGATTCTGAACCGCATAAAAAATCGTAATCTTCACAACCCAAATACAAGAACATAACTGAACTCCCCAGGCCTGCATAAACACCTTGCTAAAACCACCAATCGAAAAAACAGAAGACCTGCAATTTCCGAACTCTCCCCCAACATCTAAACCAACCAACAACTACCCTTCAACAATGAACCACCTTGAATCTCCGTCATAACTCCCTCAACCAGTAACAATCAATAACCAAAACCAACAACCTCCAAACATGTTCACCCTTAACCTTCCAAGAACGACTTTCACATCAATCAAATATAAAGAATTCGTAGAAACAAAAGCAAACAGACATAGAATAGGTGAAGAAGAGACGAACAGAACAATGACCACACAAGCAGGAGCGGAAGAATTTGAGACTGTGCTAGGAACGAGGTTACCGTAGAGGCCAACGATGACGCGTCCGAGTGAGGTGGAATCTGAGCATAGAGTGGAAATGTTGTCTCCTAGGGTGCGATTTGGGAGGTAATAGTTGGGGTAGAGGCGGAATTCCATGAAGACACGGTCGGTGATGGTGGGGTTTGGTGGTTATGTTGGTGAGGCGGAAGAGGAAAGGGTGGGGAAGGAAAAAGTGGCGGTGGATGTGAGGAGGAGTGAGCGGCGGGTGAGGTTGGATTTGGGAAATGAGTGGTGGAGAGAGAGTGAGGGTTTCGTGAGGGAGTGAAGGAAGAAGAAGAGATTTTTTTTTTTTATCTTTTCAGAGAAGTGAGAGAGAAGAGAGAGGGTGACAGTTGGGTTAAGAGAGACGTTCTATCATGTGTGCTTCTTTAACTTTTGTTTTTGGTGATGTGTCAAAGGGTCATTGGTTGAGAAGGATAATTGAGGATAGGGATCCATGTGTTTTCCAATTGGGATCACTGATTAACTTGAATTAAAGGTTACGATTGGACCAATGAAACACAACATTGTTAACCAAATTAAAAATGCCTAGAATATCCCTTCTAGAAGCTTTAATCAATTTAAATCAATTAAATTAAATAAATTTCACCTTTTTTCATATAAACATGATAAAATTAAAACGAGAGCAGGATTATACCTATTTGATTTTTTTGATTTTTCTGACACAATAATGAAAATAAACGGATTTAAAATGAATAAAAATCAGGTGCGAAATCACTCGAAAAATTAAATTGAATGCACCAAAATGATCAGTGTGAAATAAACTTATTGGAAAAATACAGCGTTTCTTTTAATTTTGAAATAAATTTTGACCGGTTAAACAGGTTTGAGCTGATCAGGAAGTATCAGAAAGTGGCCGAAAAATTAGCTGAAAAATAAATCGAGCATACCAGATTAAACTACGCGAAGCGTAGATTAATAAAATTGATGTCTAGAAGCTTGAATTTAAAATTTTTCGTTCACTGATTTAACGCACATCCATTGACTAATTCTAACGGTTTGTCTATAGATCCGGAAAAAATTGTTTCGACTGATATTTTAGGCACTATGCAGTATGGAATGCATGGTATGCTATGTAGACATGCAATAGCTATGATGAATGTATTGAATCAGCGATTCAGGGTCAAAATTGGGGTATGACAGGAGGATTCATACAAAGAACTTCCAAAATACTTAGTGGCACTTAAGCATTATACCCTAGGGACTATTGTCAATTTGGAAACGTTATCGGCATATACCCCAGACATGACTTGTATTAGTGGTAATGGCATATTCTACCGACTCTTTTGGGCGTATGAAACATGCATCAAAGGTTTTGCTTTATGTAAATCTATTATACAAATTGATGGTACATGGTTGTACGAGAAATATAAAGGAATGCTACTCATGGCAGTGGCACAAGATGGAAACAACAACATTTTTCCAATCTCCTTTGCACTAGTTGAAGGAGAGACTCTTGGGGGATAGAGTTTTTTCCTAAAAAATATCTGATTGCATGTTGCTCCTCAGCATAACTTATGTTTGATCTCAGAAAGACACCCATCAATTATGAGTTCCTATAAAAACATTGATAACAACTGGCATGATCCTCCTTCGACGCATGTCTACTTCATTAAACATATCGCTCAAAATTTCATGCGGGAGATCAAAGATAAAACGTTGCGGAAGAAAGTTATTAATGCATAATATGCATTAACAAAAGCTTCCTTCAAACACTACCACGAAGACATTAGATTGTCAAACGCATATGTAATAAGGTGGATCGACAATATTTCATTGGAGAAGTGGACTAGGGCATATGCCAACGATCAATGATAGGGCCACATGACAAAAAATCTCGTGAAATTAATGAAATTTATCTTCAAAGGCATCTGAAACCTACCAATAACTGCTTTAGTGCAAGCAACCTATTTTAGGCTAGGGCGTTGTTTAAGATTAGACATTCCAAATGGAGTTCAATATTACAATCTGGGAAACTGTTGAGTGACGCTTCAATGAAATTCATTAAAGAGGAAGCTGCAAAAGCTAACACACATGTGGTCACAGTGTTTGACCGTACTAAAGGTTGGTACAGTGTTGTTGCGTCAATGGATCATAATGAAGGCATGTTGAGGGGACACTATTGAGTGGAACTAGATAGAGGTTGGCGCGACTGCGGAAAGTTCCAAGCCTTTTGTATTTGTCGCAACCTAAAAAAAGGGAAATGCGAAAAAAAAACCGGCAAAAAAGAAATGACAGGAGACTCGCCACCGTGCGTTATTTATCCCAGAGGAGGGAAAGGAAACGCTCGAAGTAAACCTGGAAAAAGGAAAGGAAAAGACAAGGTCTCGCAACCAAATCTTGGGTTCGGGAGTCGATTATGCGAAGGGAAGGTATTAGCACCCCTACGCATCCGTAGTACTCTACGGGATCCACTCTTGTTGTTCTTGTCTAAAGGGTGTGGGTTTATCTAATGCACTATTTACTAAAAGAGGGGTCAAAAGAAAATGACTCGCACGGATGTCGCATCCACTGCATACGTATCTCATATGAATATGAGAATCAGAGTCTTCGTAGCTCGGCTGACCTATTTGTTTGTTGTGTTTTTTTTAGGTGAACAACGTTACTACGCAATCTACCGGATGCTCGACCTTTGGAGACTTACTCGCCTGTATTAGAAGGAGTTAACGCGTTCTTAGGAAAAGAAAAATCAATGGATTTGTTTGTGTTTTAGGAATGCTCATGCAAAAAGGAAGTCCAAAACGAAGGAACCGTGCTACCTTAATTGACATGCAAACGAGAGACTATACGAAGCCTAGCAATCCTATGGGGAGACGATCACACCATACAAAACAAACATGCATAAAGTAACCATGCCAACAAGGGGGCTCAAACATACATGGGTAGGGCTTTAGTCAAGAGGGGTCATATCAACCTCGACAAACAAGCCATGGAAGGGTAATCAAAAGGGCTCTTAACCACTGACATTGAACGTCAGGGTGAGCAGATCAAAAGGGTAATGAGGATAAGACCTCATAGCTCTTAACCCTGGACAGGGTGAGCTCATGACAAAAAGTGGGGATTCAGAAAGGTGGAACCCTCTCCACTGACCGACCGGACAAAAGATCTTGGGCTTTTGTTCTGAAGCATCGACACGTAGTGCAAGCATAAAGAACGACACACTGAATAACGGGGGATTGACTACTAATCCCTTTTATCCGTCAATTGCCTCTTCGTGGAGGTCTTTAGTACTGGTGCCTCTTCTTGGAGGTCTTTGGGCACAAAAGTAAACAAACAAAAGAAAACATTGCCTCCTGTTGAGGTCTTCCAGCTAAGAATGCGGTAAAATACGGGAAAGATGAAAAAGGGATCAAGAGATCTACCACACGGATAAAGATCCGCAGTAATAGCAACTAAAGAAATAAGAAACCCGGAGATCTCTCAGGCTAGCACCATCAAAGAAAACAAGTCAGCAAAGCAATCAGAATAAATCTCCAAACGGTATCCCACAAATAAAGTGGAATACCAAGCAAGTTATATCTTCAAGAATCATGTGAGCCCTCACAAAAAACTCAACAAACAAGTTAGAATAACAAGACGGGGTGCAATCAAGAGTTGCACAAAAGAAACATAACAACAACAGTGTCAGGTAAACAGTGCACGGATGCAATAGAAAACATGTCACAACAAAACACAAAACAGATTGGAGAGCAAACAGAAAAAACAGCTACTGTCGCGATCGCTACTGCTTCGCTTAGCGAAGCTTCGCTGCAGATTCACCTAGCGAAGGGGCTAGCTAATGCCTGCGGGTTCTGGGTTCTTCTTTGATAACAGTACGATTTCAGGAACCCCAAACCCTATGGTATCCATCTCATAAGCGAAGTGATTAAACATTCAAGGCCTTGTTCTACACATTCATGCACATCTAAACCCACATGTAAAACCTAACGATACCCACTCTTCCAAATTCACTCATGATGCCTCATACATTCAGAAATTTCAAATTGAAAGCATAAAGTAATGGAAATAGAGCAAACCTGATTGGAGAGATCGAATAAAATTTGAATTGCCCGGTTGGGTTTGCAAAGCAATCTTAGGGTTTGTGTGAGAAGTGTGTGAGTCAGAGTGAAAAGTCTCAGAGTCCGAGTGAATTTTTCACTTCAATGTCTGGAGGCTACTCTGAATTCTGGTAGCTCTTCTCTTCTCTAGGGTTTTGTTTCAATGAAGTTTGGAATTTATAGCCTGATTTTCGTGGCTTTGTGGGCTCAAATGAGAGAGGTCCAAGCCCAAGATTTTTCTGTTATATTTTTAAAACGCGTGGGCTTCGTCTAGCGAAGAATCTGCTCGCCTAGCGAGCATGACAGTTCAGGCTCTGGTGGCTCACTAGGCGAACCATTCTGCTCGCCTAGCGAGCATGACAGTTCAGGTCATCTTTCCAAGTTGTAACCTGTGCGCTGGGCCTTTGTTCCTTCAAGAGTAATATGTCGTATGTTGAATAGGCCTCATTCGAACATGTTGGAAGTAACTCAAGTCATCCTCTAGCCATTTGACCCTCAGTTGACCAACAGTTGACTTTCGATTTCACCGTTGAATTTTGAAATGTACTGAGCCTGTTAAGCTTGATCTGTTCAAGAAAACCTCTGAAAATGAAACCAACTGACTTGGATGATATCCAAGCTTCTTGGAAGATAAACTCTTGGAGCTAATTCTGATTGACATGATGAAATGCAATATGAAATGTTAAATGACCTAAAATGAATGCATGAATGAGGAGGGCAAATTTGAGGTGTTACAGTATTCCCTGCTCCCATGTCATAGTGGCATGTTTAAAGGTTCGACATGATCCTTCCAACATACTATCCGCCATTTACAAAGTCATTAACCTATGCAATATTTACAAAATTATCTTATCGGTGGTAGCAAAAGAGGATTATTGGCCTGCATATCGAGGGGACACACTCTGGCACAATGAAATAATACGAAAAAAGAAAAAGGGTCGCCCAAACAGCACTCGTATTTGAACCGAAAGGGATATAATGAACAAAATGGTGAGATTATGTAGTTCATGTCACCAGCCCGATCATAATCGTACAAATTGTCCCAGTGTTGGACCAAACATAACAACATAATTTTAACTGTAACCCTTTTTCTTTATATTAAAAATAACATTCATTTCATAAATATCATAAGATTCAGTTACAATAACTTGAAAACAACAATTAAACAATAATTTAAATAACAATTAAACAACAACACAAATAACTACAACAATAAAACAATATCACAAACAAATACAACAAATACACAACATAACTATGCGATTACAACCATCAAAACAATTTTGTGAGAAGTATACATCAACATGTGAACATCTCTGTCAGTTTTAACATTCAACCAGAAACGGACTTCTCCATTTTGGTTGAACGTGGTATCAAACCTTTGAATTCTTCTGATCTTTTCACACTTTGCAATTTCTCCATCTAACCAACGGTTCAAGGTCCTGTTAAGATGTTCAAACATATCTATATTCCAAAGTCGAATCTTCATCGGAGGATTCACTGCTGAAAAAATTAAATCGACATTTCTCTTATGAATATAAGGACACATATATGAAGACATTTTAAAGAAAAATGGAAGGAGATAGTAAGAAGACGTGTAAAAATTATGAGAGGGTGGTTTTGTATTTATAGACGTGCAAAAGAGCATGGGCAAGAGCAATAGCCACATGCATTGACACACCCACTTAGTGGATTATGTATGTGCCATTGCATGTGGTGCATTGGACATGTATGCGGCACTCCTAGTGGCGAAATTGACATGCATGCGCCAATGCAAATGACGCATATGTTCAAAAAAATCATTGCATGCGCCAATGGAAATGGCACATTGGTTCTTTTGTTTTGGAAAAATGGTTATATTGGTAAATATTTTGAAATTATGGTTATTTTGGTATTATTTTTTAAAAACATTGTTATTTAAAAAAAACTCCTTTTCCTTATCATTGATAGCACAATGCCTTTACATATGTTTATTACATAAGTAAACTGTTACTTGCACAACAAAAAATTGGACTTGGCCTTACTACACTAATTAAGCTTAAAATATACTTTAGTGAAGAGCACGTGACAATGTTGCTACAAACTTCAATGGTACATAACAAAATAATAAGTTGCTTCTTAGATGACAATGATATGGTTCTTGACCCAAGCATGAACACATACTCTGATGTGCTTTTCTGATCATAATAACACCTACATAATCCGGGTCTGACCATCCTTTAAGATCTTGTATCACTCACCTTCTGTACAAAATACCAAGGCATAATGATCCTTTGAGATATATGAGAATTCTTCTTGCTGAAGCCAAGTGAATCTCTATTACCCTTGTCATACCCTAACTTTTAACCCTAAGATCCCACATACCATTTGCATCCTTGCATACAAACAAGATCGCATATTGGTCCTCTCCCTCTCATCTTTGACGTTTTCCTTTTGCAGGAATCATCAAGCACCTCTTTGTCAGTGTTTTACCTTTTGTGTTTATATGTTCATTGAATATCTAACAACTAATCAAAATATCAAATATATGTTTTGTTTTCTTTAAGTCTATTGTGCAAGGTAGGGCTTTTCCAGCAAGAACATCAAGCATGGCTCCTCGGCTAGGGTTTGTTTTGATTCCTCAACAAAGTGTGGTCAACCATTGGTTCTCAAGGTCATTATCTCTAAATCATGATCTCTAAGGTTCTCAAGAACCTTTCAATCTCATTTGGATCAAGAGCATCTCAAAGTCTTGTGGCTTACTTCTCAAGAAAAGTCAAAGGTTCATGTGTTTATTTCCATACCTTCTTCAATAAGTTACTTCAAACTTTGAGCAATTTAATCAAGAGATGTTCAAGGGCATATTATTTTTAGTTAATATGATCATCCATGTACCTTGAAATTCAAGAAAAGTTCAAGTGCACAAGTTTTATTCCAAGAGGTTTGACCAAAAAGTCAACATTTGAAGTCAAGGTTCAAAGGATCACAACTCCTTCAATTATCAAGATTTTTGAATGATTCTTTTTGCATATGAATCTTCTCAATATTCTCTACAACTTCTATTTACATGAAAAGAGCCAATTATTATTAGAGGATCATCAAAAGTTTGAAGACATTATAGGTTATTTGTGGACTTAGTGAAATTTGACTTATTTTCAAGTGACTTTTTCTCAAACTTCCAAGATTTATAACTTCTTCAATTATTAACATTTGAGGCTGATTCTTTTTTTCATAATATCATTTGTGATACACTCTACAAGTTTTCTTCCAGGATCAAAGTCAAATTATGCTTGGAAGGCCATGTGATTTATTGAGACATTACAGGTCATTATTAACCATTTGGGACTTAGAATTTTCTAAGTTACATGACCAGTTTTTCGTGCCAACTTCAACGTACCATAATTTTGTGCTCAAGCATCCAAATGCAATATTTCTTGGCACATTGTAATCTCTGACATGATGTCAAAACATTGCAAAAATAATGGGATTAAAAAGCCTCATGTGTAAGATGCCTCATTGAGTTGAACATAGTGACTTGGAACTGAAGAAATCACCATGGTCCGAATTTGAACTTCACTAATTCTCAATTCCAAGCCAAATTAGCACGCTTTTTGGACCTAAACATGTTTAACCAAGTCTCGAGAAGTTAATTGACCCTTGAAACACATGATTTGGATGAGTTTTGATGGATTACAAGTCACATTTCCACACATTCTGATCAAATCAGTTTTGCACGAATTAAGCTTGATTCCATATGTATTTCAATCCAAACACATTCCCTATAAATAGAGGAAGCTACTACATTCATTTCCAAGCTTTTGAGAGCTGATAAATTCCTAGTTCACTCTGAAATATTTCCAGAAAATTGAACTATCATGTTTTGAATTCCAACTTATTTCAATCCAACGTCTTGATTCCATTAGCACCTTGTTTACTATGGAAATTGGTAAACAACCGTTGGTCCTCCCTAGGCTTAAAACGAAGGGTTACTTGCAGGATCGACCAGTTGATCCTAGGACATGTGCTAGTGCAAGTGAAACTTGTCCAAATTTCGACGAAATGACTTTGTGAGGAACGGCTCCCAACAAAGTGTCGAACAAGCGTAGGGTTTTTCCACACGAACGGTTTTAGACAATGTTATCGCCTATAGGTAACTCGTGACCGACAATGCTATAACATTCAAAAGATGTATAATACGAACACGCTTTTGGTGAACTCTATGATCGTGATAGAGTCAGTGTCGACAGCGTAAATGACAACGTACAATGATAACTCAAAAGCAAAAGAAATTAAGATAAAATGTTCAACGGGAACAATTGAAAAGTAGGGAAGTTACATTGAAATAAATGTGGTGATTCACGTACATAGCACTCTCAGAAAAACTCTTGCTTCCTCGCGCTGGGAATGGGAAGTTTTCTTATAAGTGATTTCGTAGTACAAAGTGAACACCCCTGAGCCCCTTGTGGGATACTCCTATTTATACTAAACTAGAGGAAACTACTCATAAGCTAACTCCTAGAAACTAGCAGATGTTATGACACACGATCTGCATAACCGCCGAACCCATGTCTTGCTAACTTCTTCGCATTATGGCGCTCTTACTCCTTTTGGAACTGCTATTTTATTTTGAATTTCAAATTTCTCCCGCCCAGACGTTGGGGCGAAGCTGTCTTCTGCACATTTGACTATAATTCTTTAAGTCCCAAACCTCGCGCTGGTCGACATAATGGCCTGTCGACGGAGCCAACTTTCCCTGTCGGCTTCGTCCTTTGGTTTGTTTTTTTTTTCTTTCTTGCTTGCTTCCAACATGTCTTTACCTTTTAGTAGGATATGATCCCCACATTCACAGGACTCTTTCATTACTTGTGCTTTCAACCTGCCTTAGGAATATTTCGTGGTAACAAAATGCCCCCCAGAGATGCCATTTTCTAATGTCGATGTTGATGAGATGATGGCATCTCTAAAACTGTCGAATTACCCCTTACTGTTCCCGCTTCTACTTAGTGGGACCTCTGTGTACCCCACGTGGGTGACGTCAGACAATCATGGTGAACATTTCTTCTTCCCCTCGAGACGCACAAAATCACGTATATGTCACTTCACGTCTCCAAAACTGAACGTGTTTGTCTTTTCGCTTGCCCTCTCTCCTCCACGTGTCCGTAGGCGTGGGAACGTGAGTATACGTGTCGGTCATGGAAGTGTAACCGCTCCCTCTTCTTTGCTCAGGGTTTAAGGGCTATAAAACCCTCATTCTTCTTTCTTCTTCTCTTTTTTGGCTTTCTTGATTTAGCATTCACTTGTCTTCTGCCTTTTTTGTGAAAACTCTTCCACTCCACAACGAAGAAACCTTATGTTCTTTCCATGGCCACCTCTAACAAACCTTCAGCTGCTGAACTCACGCGCCCCATCAACATTGATGGCAGAGAGTATGTCCCTGAGCCTCCATTGGTAGAAGAAAAGGAGAAAATCTGGCGTTCTCAGGTATTGATTCCTTTCTCTCTGGCTAATGAACCCTTAGCGTTTATAGGTCCTCTCCCAGAAAAACGACACCCAGAGATTACTAAAAATGACTCTTCCCTTTTTCCCGCCAGTCACATTTCTGAACCTGTGATGTCTGCTCAACAACCCTTCTGCCTTCGATACGTCGATAGGAACTTCAGGACCGCTCCTCCCAGGAATTGTCCTAAGTTTTGTGTTTGGATGGACCGGTTGGAAACGGAGAAAATCGACCACTGGAAAAGGATAGACATCTATACCCTTGTACAGATTTCCCACTGTGGCCCTCCTCAGTCTTGTGGCATGTTATTAGCCGCCCTTCAATTCTGGGAGAGTTCGACCAACTCTTTCCATACTAGGTGTGGCATGATCACGCCGACACTTCTAGACATTGCTGCGATCACTGGCTTGAGACCGACTGGCGAAGTTTTTGACTGCGAGGTCGTAGCGCCAGTCTCCTTGAGGTTCGACGTTGCTGACTCTCGCAAACCAACATACAACAACTTTATTGATCATCACGCCACTTCTGCAGGCCCCGTGACCGACGAGGAACATGTGGCGTTCTTGACCCTTTGGTTGTCCCGCTTTATTTTCTGCTCAAGGTCTATGCAGGTAGCCAAACACTTTGCTCTCCTGGCAACCCAATTGCATCAAGAGCGTGACGTTGCCTTGGTCCAGCTGATACTAGCCTCTCTCTACGAGTCTCTATCTGAGGTTGTCTGCCAGATCAGACTCTTCGACCCTGAGAACTCCAAAAAGAAGAACGTATTGGTCCATGGCCCTTTCTGGTTTATGCAATTGTGGCTTAATGCCACTTTCTCTAAAGACGTAGCCCCCTATGGGATGAGGAGGGTTGCGTGTCCCCCAGAGGAACGACATCTTACCTGGAAATGGTTAATCCCCTTGACCCCCATCGACAAGAATTTCTCAAACCTCCAGGTGTTTCGACTCATCTTCAACATCATGTTGACTCGTGTCGATTTCCTACCCTCTATGGCCCCTTTTTATCGTCGCACTGAGGGTCCTGAGTGGCTCACTAGACCTTTCCCTCCGGCTGACGGGGAACATAGGAATGAATCCTTCCTTATTTGGAGGCGGTTTTTGGTCCCTCGCTTCTTGTCGGCGGAGACTGCCAGCAGCAATCCTGGCCTAGTAGCTTACCAGCCTAACCTTGTGGCCAGGCAATTTGGCCTTTGCCAATTCATCCCCAAACCTCTGTTTTCCTCTCAAGAGTTGCTTGCCAATATCCTTTGCGGCCAACCTTGGAGCAAGGTCGAAGAGGAACTCGAAAACATTTGGACAAATCGACCGCATCTTCCCTCTCTCCCCTTTCGACCAACCCACTACTGTACCAAGGAATTCCATGATTGGTGGCAGTCCTATTTTACCCTTTATGTTGGAGATCCTGATGCCAAACTTTCTGAATTAACTGAGGCTTTTGTTTGTTTGCAGGCAAAGTCGACTAAATGTAAGGCTCTTCGAGTCAAACAAATTAGCGCTTTCCAGAATTATTTCCAAGTTGTGTATCGACCAAATAATCTTCGTGGGACCATCTGGGAAGCTGTGGTCAAACTAAAAATGAAAGTAACCGACCAACTTTCGAAACTCAAAATCCCTGCTTACGTGAAAGACAAATATCTTTACGCCCTTCACTCCGGAAAACTCAAATTCCCTCATCTGCCATTAGTCCACTAGCTTTGGCCTTTGGTAATTTGGTTCCAGTGTGGTTCTATTGTCCCATTTCGTACATACAGAACGCCTCTAAAAAGAGAAAAGCCAACAGAGTGGTCCCAATGAAGTATTATCTTCCTGAGTACTCAGGACCGCTTCATATTGATCCTCAATATGTTAGCGTGTTTGAAACCACGCAACTTGGTAACATTTCTCTGGAAATTTTAACACTCCCGTTTATCCGAATCTTGTTACTTACTTGTGTTTCCTTTATTTATTTGCAGCGCTCCCACTAAATCCTGCAGGTTCTGTATCTGCTGACCAACCTGCTCCCTCGACACAAAAGGCTCAGGTTCGACTCTGGCTGCCTCACTATTTCCTTTGACTTTTGCTTTTATTCTTAGCCATCCTTTCCTTTCTTGCAGGCTGCTCCTGAGAAATCTTTTGTATGCTATTCTCTGAAGCATCTCCATTCGCTTTTGTTTTCTACAGGGGAACATTATGTGGTTGCTAATGTTTCACTTATGTGCAGGGTCAACCACGTTTGTCAGAACCTACTGTCTCTTCCGCCTCCAAGAAATCCAAAAAACACAATCGCTTTGCTCCCGCGGGCACTGAGGTATTTCTTGTCGGCTCGTCTGCTCTTTTGGCTAGACTATTTGCTTATAACCTTTCTTCGTGTCTCTAGCACACCTCCCACCATAAATCCAAAAGCCATCATGGCCACAAACGGAAGAAACATGACTCTCCTTCCAAGAGTGGCGACAATAAAAAGAAGAGGCATCATACAACGCCTCCTTCAGAGGTTCCTGTCGAAGATGCCGACCCTCCTTGGTCGACGCTTCCACCCTTGGTGCGGTCCCTGCTCCAACTGTGGGAGCTTCACCGTCGATTGGTCCCTCCCCCGCTACTGCCTTGGGGAACACAAATCAGGATGCAGTCTCCCCTGCATCGACACAGGTATTTACCCATATTCCTATTTATTCCTTTGGATTTTTGTTGCGCTTCTCTTACACAATTTTCTTTCTCCAAGCTGATGCTTCTACTGAGTCGACTCAGCCTGTTGCTGACTATACTCCCGCGTCGCTAGTTTCTTCTCTAGCTCGCCCCTTTCAATCTGTCGACACCGCTGGTGAGTCCATTGAATTTCCTCTCCAGATCAGTGACAGTGACTCTGATTCAGTCACTAGTCCTGCGACGTATCTGGACTCCTATTCGACTAGTTCTGACTCGAGTCTCTCTTCAGCTCCCTTGCAGGATCCACGGGAGCCAGTCGGTGTCGACACCAACAAACAACAGTCCTCCCAGGCTACTCCGTTGTCGACTGCTTCTCCTCAGGTTACTTCTCCGTCAGCAACTTCTCCTTCAACCTTCTCGGGGTTGGCGATCAAGCCTTCTGCTTTAGAAGCAATTACCAGATTCCGCAATCTGGTGAAATTGCGTAATGTTTCTTCAGACTCTGAGCAATTATCTTCTGGCAAAATGGGCCCTGAGGCGACGAAAACTAAGGCTCTTATGGATAAAATCCGCGTGCACGCTTTGAACTCTGACCTTCCTTTCGTGCTCATGCATGAACCTGCTGTCGGTCCAGAGGTCTTGAGCGCACTTGCCCAGCTAAAGGATCTCCAACTCTCTGATTACGCCAGACGTGCAATGGCGACTCTAGAACAAATCTTGGTGCCTATGTTGCGCCATATTGACAGCGTTCGAGACACTGAGCGCCAAATTGTTGATACTGAGGCCTCTGTGAAGGAGAAATGGGAGTTGGTAATGCATGCCGACGCGGAAGTTACCAGTATGTTGAGGGCTATGGAGGAGCGGCAGAAGGAATTGACCTCCAAACAAGCAAGGGCCACTGAGCTACGTCAACAAATCGATGCCCTTCGACGTCAAATTGCCACCTTGAAAAATGAGTTGGACTCAATTGTTAAGGAGGAGTCCCGTTTCGTCGACGAAGTGCTACAACCTGCTCAGGCCACTGTGGAACAAACTAGCCGTGATGCCTTAGCGGTCGGTGAAGAACTTATGGCCGTCGAAGGGAAGCTTGAGGAGCTTAAAGCCTATGCTGACACCCTAGAGCCTACGTCTTTGCACTATAATTTCGAACTAAAATCCTTCCAATCCAAGTTCGCCCAGATTTTACTGATTTTACTAATTGTACTAAGATTTTGTTTTTTGTAATGTTTGAACAATGGCTTCTTGCCACATTTAATGTTATATTTCTTGCCTTTAGCACTGTCTACTTATTTTCTATGCCTTTGCAGCTGGTATCTAACATAATTATCTCCAACTTTAGTCTCGCCCATATTTTAGTCTTCCAAAATTTTGACCTCTTGAAGGAGAGGCCTGTATTTTTTCAAGTACTTTCCATTTATTCTTAAAATCCGCTTGTCTGGTGCCAACTCTTCGACCTCGTAGGCGTTATTATAAAAGGCTTGTATCACCTTAAACGGTCCCTCCAATTTGGGGACCACTTACCTAAAACTCTATCATTTCTGTCCATAGGCAGAATTACCCTCCAAACCAGATCGCCGACAGCGAATACTTTCCCTTTCACCCTTTTATTGTAGGCTCGGGCGACTTTCTCTTTCTGTCTTTGTAGAGAGTCTAATGCTAGCATTCTTTCTTCATCTATGTCGACTAATTCGTCTGTCATCATACTCCAGTAATCTTCAGAAGGTATTTCATACTGCCTTTGGATTCTGACTGCTTGGACCTGAAGTTCTACTGGCAATACTGCGTCATGCCCATACGCCAGTCGAAATGGGGTTGTTCCAGTTGCTTCTTTTGGTGACGTTCGACCTGCCCACAAAGCTTGGTCCAACGTCTTATGCCAATTTCTTGGCTTCTTTCCTATGTGTTTCTTTATTAGGCTAATGATCACCTTATTAGCAGCTTCGACTTGGCCATTCGCCTATGCGTAATATGGGGTAGATGTCAGTAACTTGACTCCCATTTCTCTTGCAAATTCTTGCACTTTTTGACCAGTGAAAACCGACCCCTGGTCGGTTGTGATAGTTTCTGGGATGCCAAATATGCAAATGATGTAACTCTGGACAAAGTCTATCACAACTTCTTGGTTCACATTTGGTAATGCTACGGCTTCGACCCATTTTGTGAAATAGTCGATACCAACTAACATATACCTTTGTTGTTTCGACGAGGCTGGCTTTATTTCTCCTATAACGTCCAAAGCCCATCCTCGAAATGGCCAAGGTTTCACAATTGTGTGTAGCTCACTTGCAGGCACATGCTGTATGCCCCCATGCAATTGGCATTCTAGACAACCTTTAGCAAATTCAATGCAATCTTTCAGCATTGAAGGCCAATAAACTCCTGACCGCATCAAGAGCCATTTCATCTTCAAACCTGCTTGATGTGCCCCACACGCCCCGCTATGTATGCTCGACACAGCCACGTATACCTCACTTTCTCCCAGGCATTTTAATAACACTCCTTCGACTGTCTTTTCGAATAATTCATCATTTATCAAGACGTATTTAAGGGCCCTATACTTTATTTTTTGATCTGTCGACCCCACGGGATCACGCAAGTAATCAACTAGCGGTTTACGCCAATCACTTCTTCTCTCGTTGTCGACAACCAGAATTTCAAAATGATTTTTATCTACTGCCCCCAACTTCACGATCGCCAGATCTGACGGTGACAACACTGTCGCCCGTACTTTCTCTCTCATTTGGATATCTTCGTCCTGGTCTTTCAACGTTTTATACCCTGAAGCCTCCTGCGCCAAATCATTTGCTCTTTGGTTTTCTAGCCGTGGTATGTGTTGGAGATTGACTTGCTCAAACCTTTTGAGTAGTCTGATGGTGACCACGAAGTACATGATCAGATTTTCTTTAACACACCTATATTCTTTCGATGCTTTTTTAATCACTAACTCTGAATCTCCCATAATTTCGACATTCCTTGCCCCCAATTCCAGCAGAAGCTCAAGTCCGGTGATCAATGACTCGTATTTTGCTTCATTATTGGTGCATATCCCTTCGATTTTGTATTTGAACTCGACTGGAATTCCATTTGGAGAAATTATGACTCCTCTTATCCCAGCTCCATGCTTATGTCTTGATCCATCGAAGTATAGCCTCCATGGTGCTAAATCTACGTAATTTTGCGCCATTTTGACCATTGAATGATCGACCAGAAAGTCTGCTACTACTTGCCCTTTCATCGCTTTCAAGGGTACGTATGTCAGGGAGTATTCTGTTAACGCTAAAGCCCATTTTCCAATTCGACTATGCAAAATTGGTTTAGATAGCATATGTTTAATAATATCAAAGTGAGAAGATACGTAAACATCAACAAGCTTGATATATTGCTTTAATTTCGTACAAGAGAAATACAGGCATAGACATAGTTTTTCTATATCACTATACCTAGTTTCAGGATCATTAAGCATTCGACTAAGATAATACATAGGTCTTTCGACACAATTTTCATCCTCTTGGACTAACATACTTCCTATAGTCGATTCTGAGGCTGCAATATACAGTCTCATTGGCCTATGCCTAACATGAGGGGCCAATACTAGAGGCTTAGTCAAATACTCTTTGATTTTGTCGAAAGCCTCTTGGTGTGCATCCTGCCATTTGAACTCTTCATTCTTCAGTCGAAGTAGTGGGGAGAACGCTTTTGTTTTGCCACTTAGATTTGATATGAATCTTCTAAGAAAAATTATTTTTCCCAAAAAGGATTGTAGCTCCTTTTTGGTCGAAGGAGGCTTGACGTCCATAATGGCTTTTGTTTTGCTTTGGTTTACTTCAATGCCCTTTTTGTGCACCACAAAACCAAGGAAGTCGCCTGCCTGCACACAAAAAGCGCATTTTAATGGATTCATTTTTAATCCACATTTCCTCATCCTCAGGAAGGCTTTTCGGAGATGGTCGACGTAAGTATGTTGTCCATTTGATTTTATCACAATGTCATCAATATAGACTTGCATGAAATCTTCAATGAAGTCATGGAACATTGAGTTCATTACCCTCTGGTATGTTGCTCCGGCATTTTTCAAACCGAATGGCATGACAACCCACTCATATGTCCCTAAGGCTCCTGGACATCGAAACGCCGTCTTCGGCACGTCTTCTTCTGCAATAAAAATTTGGTTATATCCAGCATAACCATCTAACATGCTTAAATATTCAAAACCAGCGGCCGAATCGACCAGCATCTCAGCCACGGGCATGGCATATTCATCTTTTGGGGTGGCAGCATTTAGATCTCTAAAATCAATGCACACTCTTAAAGACCCATTTTTCTTTATGACTGGCACAATATTGGCCAACCATTCGACATACCTTGCAGTTTGGATAAACTTGCTTTTTAGGAGTCTTTCTATTTCTATTTTTATCTTTGCCATAATCTCTGGGGCGAAACGCCTGGGGGTTTGTTTCACTGGCTTTCTTCCAGCTTTTATGGGCAACTTTAACTTGACCAAGTCTCTACTTAAACCAGGCATTTCATTATAATCCCAAGCAAAACAATCTCTAAATTCTTTAAGTATGGATATTACCTCAGACTTTAGTTTGTTGTCGATGTTGGCGCTTATATATGTTGGCCTTTTCTCGCCATTCTCGCCAAGGTCGACTTCTTCCAAGGGTTCTTTTGGTCGGATTCTCTCTGGTGCCTTTGGGTCTTTTTCGAACCCTAAGGGTTCACTGTCGTAAATGCAATCCAGACGCTGTATGTCGAAGTCCCCTTTGGCCAAAGTTGGTTTGTTTGGGTTTTTTGCCCAATAGCCCTATGCCCTCCTTTATTCAATGCATAGGCCTCAATAGCCATGTTTTCTTCAGCCTCTATGGCCGACTTTATTTTGTTCTCAGTAATGTATGCCGAAATATTTCTTAAAGCTTCTAACTCAGACATCATCACTGGCATCCCTCCAGCCTATCAGCCGGATACCTGTGTATGGTAGATCATCTAGGCGTTCCACATCCCAAATGAAGTTGTGAGTCTCATGTAGAGTTAGAGAGACGAAAGCTTCACTTAGATTGGCATATACATCCTCAGCTGGGAAGCAAGGAGAGATGTTGGCTAGCTTTCTTTCAAACTCCTTCTTGCCGACATTATTCACATCGGCCATAAAATATCCTTGGTCAGCCTCGATACTTTCGGCCACCCCATCCTCTCTCCAAATCACCAGTCTTTGGTGTGCTGAAGATGGTACAGCTCCGACGCCATGTAGTCACTCTCTGCCAAGTAGCAAGTTGTAACTTGGCCTTGCGTCTATCACTATGAATAGTGTCGGTCTGGTCACGGAACCTACTGTAACATTCACCATAATTACTCCCATGGTGCTTTTCGTCTTTCCTCCATAGTCCGACAAGACCACGTTATTAGACCTGATGTCGGTATCATACTTGCCAATCTTCCTCAGAATATGGTGTGGCATAATATTGACCGTGGCACCACAGTCGACCAAAATTTTGTTGACGGTTACGCCTTCCACTTTTGCCCTGATCAACAGTGGTTTCAAATGGTTTTTCATGTTCATCGTTGGTCTTTCGAACACTGCCTCTTGGCTTTCAGCAGCACCATCGTTCAGCACAAAATAGCATCTTGGTTGGTGCAAAGCCATTTCTTCAGCATCAACATTGTCCACCGACTCTTCGACTTCAGTCACACACTTGTATTCCTGTGGTAGGATTGATACCACGTTGACCAGGATGTCGAGGCTTGCTTCAGATTCTGAATTGAAGTCATCAGTCACTTCATCAGAACATTTTTCGGCTGGTCGACGGACGTACTTTCTTATCCGTTCTTTTGCCGCTGTGTTGACCTTCACAACAATTTTCTTCCCAGTATTCGCCTCGCTGGTCATGCCTCTTGCATCATCCCTCTCTACATGTTTATGCCTCTGAAAACGTCTCCATTGAGTCCTCGACATGGGGTTCTTTCCCAAATAGTTTTCAGAGATATGAGTCCTCTTTTCTGACTTGAATTCACGCCTGTAGTTAACTGCTAGACCCCCTCTAGCATCAGCAGAAACCCCTTTTGGGGTGTCTTGTCGAGGCTTGATCCAAGTACCTCTAGGAGCCCTTGCCGACGGCACGAAGCTTTTAGGCCTTGTTGGGTTATTTCCCACAGCCCTTTTTGAGCCTCTTTCATTCTGGTAACCCCTTGTCGGCACATTCCTTTTGCTCTTACCCAGTTGCAGCTTTTGGAAATTCTCTGCAACTATTTTGTCAGTGACAGCACCACACCTTGGGCACAGGAACACCTGTGAACCCTTGTTCTTACAGCGATACAGAAAATCCACCAAGTCTTCATCAGCCCTTGGGTAAACTTTAGCTATATCGACATCTGGGCTTTCCCCAGTTTGCTCGAGCATGTTGGCCTCATCATATTCGCTGATCTCGACCATGTTGATTTCGACTGGCTCCACGAACAGGGCTTCCTACTGGTGAAGAGGATCAGCGTCGATCTTCATTCTGCGACCAGCAAATTTCAGCCTGCCTTCTTGAATTGCTTTCTGAACCAAGTCCCTGAAAAGGTAACAATTAGAGGTGTTATGACCAAGATAGTTATGATATTTACAAAACCCTCTTTTCTGTCTTTGTTCCAACGGTGGTATTTTAGTACTAGGAGGTACCACCATCTGCCCATCTTTGACCAATAAGTCAAAAATTTCCTCACACTTCGACACGTCAAAAGTATAAGTTTTCGAAGGGAATTTTGGGTTGTTTTCGACAGGATTCTTTCCTTGCGCAGGCAGCAAGGAGCGACACTCATAGGAGGAGCCTGGCTTTAGTTCAGCCATGTCGATTTCTAATTCGGTCGATGAAGCATAATCGGCCTCACGTATTGGGTCTGTCGCGTCGTATTCGACAAACGCTACCTTTTCTTTCTTAGACTTATTGTGCCTAACTTTTTCTAGCCTCAACCGTTCTAGATGTCGGACTTTATCAGCCAGTTGTGACATACTTTTAACAAAAGTTGGATCTATCTTCTTCCTAATGGAATAATCTAAACCTCCTGCGGCCATTTAAACCAGTTCATGTTCTGGCACTTGTGTGAAGCACCTAGCTTTTAAAGACCTAAAACGATTCAGATAATCATCTATACTTTCAGCGAACCTTCTCTTAATACTAGACAACTCTGCCAAACTACTTTTTTGAGTGTCCTTCATAAAACTGTTCATGGAACTTCTTTTCTAATTTGGCCCATGAGTCGATGGAACTTGGGGCCAACGAAGTAAACCATGTGAAGGCCGCCTTGGTCAGAGAGGAAGGGAAGTTTTTTACTCTTAAACATTCATTATAAGTTAGATCCCCTGACTCTGTTAAATATTTGGCGACGTGCTCTATTGTCGATTCACCAGACTCTCCCCCAAATTTAGTGTACTTAGGCACTTTCATCCCCCTGGGCGCCTCGGCTTGGAGAATAAATTCAGCTAACGGGGAAACGTATAATGGCCTTTGTAATGTAGCACCCATGCCATTTCTACCATAATCCTTTCGACAATAGTTGTCAAATTATTTTCCACCGCCAAGTCTTCTTGTCGGTGTTGGTCGACGATTTGATCAGCATCCTGCTGTCGGTTGACCATTACCATCTGGTTACGTCCCGCAACTCCTGATTCGACGCCTTGATGTTGAAGGGGTCTAATGATTTGTCCTTCGTGGACTGTCTCCTCCTCCGCTGCCCCTATCTCTATCTGCACAGGAACAGTCAGTCTAATCGTTGGCGTCATCTGTCGGGTCGGTGCCCCCAGAAAATTGCATAAACGCGTCAATTGGTTCGCCACCTGTCTGTTTGTTTCAGCAGATTCTTGTATTAGTGGATTGAAGACTGTGCCCATCTGGTTGGTCAACATGTTAACCAATTCATGGTTACTATCGTCCATTTGCTGTCTCAACACCGCTACTGAAGTGTTCGACAACGACATGGTTCTGTTCTAAGTAGTGTTCCTTATGTTGTCCCCTTGTGATGATCCTTGCAAGGGAGGGTTTGTATCTGAAAACAGTGTTGCACTAGATGTCGATTGATATCCTGGCATTAAGGAATACGACATTCCATAAAGCGGATCTGTGGTGCCAAAGCGAGGCACATAAGGTCTGAATGTCGTTATCGTTGATCCTGAACCCCCTGGTGGAGGTTGAGGAATTGATGTTCCAACCGCACCCGTAGTCGACATGGTTAGGGCTGCACTTGTCATCGGCGGCAAAGTGACAACCTGTGAAACTACTGTTTCCGTATTGGATAAAGTCCCTCGTGGAACTTCATCAGTGTTAGTTTCTGACATTTTCGCACTACTTCGTGGCTTACTATATAGCTTGCCACTTCTAAGTTTCATGCAATTTCGTAACTGCTCTATCACTATCCCATCGGGTGTGCCATTTTGTTTACTGTGGAAATTGGTAAACAACCGCTGGTCCTCCCTAGGCTTAAAACGAAGGGTTACTTGCAGGATTGACCAGTTGATCCTAGGACATGTGCTAGTGCAAGTGAAACTTGTCCAAACTTCGACGAAATGACTTTGTGAGGAACGGCTCCCAACAAAGTGTCGAACAAGCGTAGGGTTTTTCCACACGAACAGTTTTAGACAATGTTATCGCCTATAGGTGACTCGTGACCGACAACACTATAACATTCAAAAGATGTATAATACGAACACGCTTTTGGTGAACTCTATGATCGTGATAGAGTCAGTGTCGACAGCGTAAACGACAACGTATAATGATAACTCAAAAGCAAAAGAAATTAAGATAAAATGTTCAACGGGAACAATTGAAAAGTAGGGAAGTTGCATTGAAATAAATGTGGTGATTCACGTACATAGCACTCTCAGAAAAACTCTTGCTTCCTCGCGCTGGGAATGGGAAGTTTTCTTACAAGTGATTTCGTAGTACAAAGTGAACACCCCTGAGCCCCTTGTGGGATACTCCTATTTATACTAAACTAGAGGAAACTACTCATAAGCTAACTCCTAGAAACTAGCAGATGTTATGACACACGATCTGCATAACCGCCGCACCCATGTCTTGCTAACTGCTCCGCATTATGGCGCTCTTACTCCTTTTGGAACTGCTATTTTATTTTGAATTTCAAATTTCTCCCGCCCAGACGTTGGGGCGAAGCTGTCTTCTGCACATTTGGCTATAATTCTTTAAGTCCCAAACCTCGCGCTGGTCGACATAATGGCCTGTCGACGGAGCCAACTTTCCCTGTCGGCTTCGTCCTTTGGTTTGTTTTTTTTCTTTCTTGTTTGCTTCCAACATCTCTTTACCTTTTAGTAGGATATGATCCCCACATTCACAGGACTCTTTCATTACTTGTGCTTTCAACCTACCTTAGGAATATTTCGTGGTAACACACTTTCGATCTTCTCTAAAGCTTTTGCAATAATTCCCAAGCTCCAAGACCTCATGAATCTCTCCAACCAGATCGAGCTTCATCAACTTTTGATCACCATTTGGACAAGGTAGTTTTGGGCATCATTTGAACTCAAACAAGTTACCACAATGTAGTCTTTCACTCTCTGATGCTTTCCCCTAACTTATCTGGTGTTGATTGATCGTGTTCATCATTTATTTTTCGTGGCTTACTTGCTTCTGAAACTTCTCTGAAACTCCCCATGCTCAGTTTAGATAAATGAATTTGGAGCATGAGGTTGAATTCGTGATAAGGAGGCGATCACATTGGTGGTGGTCTCGTGTTCTGAATTTACCAAACAATGAAACTCCGGTGAGGGGCCATCGGGGAAGATGACTAGAGTTTATCTCAGGTCATCTAATTTTGAAGACACACTGAACATTTGAAATGTTTTGATTGGTCCAATTTGAATTAGATCTTGTGTTTTATTTTGGCTGATTTCCTCTGTGTGTCCCAACCTTGTGATTGTTGGATATGCCACATCAATTAATAAAGTCAGATCCAACGCTCCGTATTTTTTCTAATTTTATTTCTTTTTCTTTTTTCTTTTAAATTGCATTTTCTTTTAAAATTCATAGAAAATTCATTTTGCATCCAAAAAATACCAAAATAATTTCTAAAATTTTATTTTATTTTTCTGCATATGATTTTTACTTTTCAACATTTTATTTTCTTGATTTTTTTTTTGAATTTTCTCTTTTCCTCTTTGTTTTAATTGGTTTAAAAATACTTTTATGCATTTTAAAATTCTGAAAATTTTATTATATGCTTATTATTTTATTTCCAACCTTCCATAATTTTCTTGGCCATTTATTTGGTATTTTGAAGGACTTTATGGATTTTCTCTTTAATTCCCTTTGAAAATTCATTTTAAAAATATTTTGATGAATTTTATTTTATTTTATTACATTTTATAATTGTTTGACCTTTGTTGAATTCTGTTGGCCTTGGATCATGGTTGTTTTGATCCTAGATCTCATCAAACTCAATGAATCTTGGGTGTTGATGGGGGTGAAAACCCTAATCCACCAAAATGGATGATTGATTTTTATGATGACTTGATCAAACCTTTGATCCAATTTGGGTGTGATCTCTTTTGTCCTCTTCTTCTTCATCTCCTTCTTTTCTTCTTGATCAATTGAATGGTTTGTGTCCATTTTGTTCATGATGTGTGGATTGGTGCTTGATGAACTTTCATCATTTTAAATCTACCTCTTAATTGGTCATGGATCATTTATGATACTTTGGGTTGATGCATAAGTTTTTCTTAAGTGCTATGAAGTATGGATTGATGTAATGAACCACTCTCATAGCCATTGTATTTGATTAATTCTCTTTTCTTTTTTTGTGCGGCATATCTTTAGGAGAATGATTTACATATCATTTCTCTAGCATGTATTAACACAAATATTATTATTGACCGGCCTCAGATAGTTGTGACTTCTACATAAGTCCAATTACGGTTGCTTAATATATCGCTAAATTTGTCCCGAAAGTAAATCATTTTCATAAGTGAGACTGTAAGTCTCATACTCTTCATGGTATTATGTGAAAATATTGCTTCCTTTTCATTTATGAGTGATAGTGACATACTTGTTGATTTTTATTCAAGTTGGATCCCTTTTCATAGATGATGTAAAAGTTCATATTTTCATGCTTGTGGGTGAATAGTTGAGTGTTCTCCAAAAAATGAAAAAAATTCTCTCTTTTTAATTACTAACATCATTTACTAACATTATTTTGTATTAACTTTTACTTTAAATGTAATTTATCTTATGCTCTTTATTCTTTTGTCATTTACTTTATGCTTTTATTTTAGTATCCCATATCATATTGTTTATGCTTATATTATTTGTTCTTTGTCCATTTGGATTTCTCTTTCTTTCAAAGACATTAATAAAGGAAAAAACCCTACAAATTTTGGTTCTCTGGATTCATGGACTTAAGGTTACTATCCTTAGCATTGTTGTGGAGTTATGGACTTAGAACTAAGACTTTGACCCTTGCTTTGGGAGCTTGTGATTTGAGACCTTGGGATTCATCTGGTACCTTTGACTTTGGACTTATTTTGAAGACTTGGCTTGGTTATTCTGGTTTCATCTGATACATGATTTATTCTTTGCTTATTTGACTTGCTTTAGGCTTAATTCAAATGAGGGAATTCTTGCTTGACTTATATCATAAAGCTTGCTATCTCTTGGTTAAATCTTTCTTCCCTAGCTTTTACTTTATGCTCTAGGATAGTCTCTTATTCTTTTCTCTCTTTTCAAAACTTTCTTATTTTTACGCTTGAACCACTTTCTCAATAAACCTTGATTTTTGTCAAGTGGTTTTCAAAATCTTCTTCTTAATAAATACTAATACATCTTAAGCATATTCAGACCAATTTCAAAAAGATTAAAAAATGCATAGCTCATTTAAATCATTTTGTGTCCTTTGTGCTCTTTTCCCTTTTAAACTTTTCTCAAAATTTTGACATGAGTTATTTCCATAGTTGAGATGTAATTCTCCTATCTCCATAGTACTGATGATCATTCTTTTCCACCCAAGAGAGCTAGTGACATACTTGTTGATCTTTACCCAAGTTGGAGTTCTTCTCTATGGTGATGTGAAGTTCTCATACTTGTGGGTGGCTAGTTGAGTGCTCTCCTTAAAATGACAAAATATCTTTGCATTAAAAATAAATTAGACAAGCATTTTGAATCTCTTAAAGAATTAAAATACTTCGTTTTTGCACCTGATCATATAGAACCAAAGCTTTCGACTATACTCATAGAAAAATGAGACAGAATACTTGTTTCCACCAATGGAATGATCATCAAAGGGCAAAATACATCTTAGTGTACTACTTCTAGTATGTAGAAGGATCTCATTGGCATAGTCAAAACAAAATACTTCCTAGATTGATTCCCTACTAAGCAAACTTCACAGAGTTTGTTAGGCATCATAAGACTTGGTATACTAGTTACCATTTCTTGAGTAATTAGCTGATTGAGTGACCAAAAATTCAAATGGGAAAACCTAAAATGCCACAACCAACTATGGTTGTGGTCGACAACTATTTCCAGGCATTGTACCTCAATTGAATTGATCATGGTCTTGAATATCCTATTCTTCGACATAGGAGATTTTAAGACCAAATTATTCTGGGTGTAAAACAATTCTAAGGATCCATCTTTTATAACCACTGAGAAACCTTTTTCGACCAGTTGTCTAACACTTAGCAGGCTGCATTTCATGCCAGGTGCATAGAGTACATCTTTGATCATAACTTTTGCTCCATTACTCCTTTGAATAACTATGTTGATAGTATCTTCTTCGTGTAAAGAGCTATTATCTGCAAGCTTGACATTGCTCTTCTTCGACTCGTCAAAATCTTCCAACCACACTCTTCGACCAATCATGTGATTTGAGTAGCCTGTGTCGAGGAACCAGGTCTTGAAGTCGACATGTGTAATACCCCATATTCTCTTAAATGCTCAATTGGATATCAGTTGAGACTAAATGAGTTCCTATGTACTATATATCTTGTCAGTTGGAATAATTTGAGCTCATATGTGCTCTAAATACTGTCAGTTGGGACAACTAGAGTAATCAGTGAACTCTGAAGAGATCAATCCTTATTAAAAGAGATTGACCTTTATTAATAAGTACAAGAGGGTGCATTTTGGTATAAAATTAATAATTGGTTTATTGGTCTAGTAGTGAGAAATATCAATGGATGATATTTTATTTCTGTTTTTTCTAACCATGCATTATTATATTATATTATGTATTGTATATGTATGTGGTGAAAAGAAGAAAAAGAAAGAAAAAGAAAGAAAAAGAAAGAAAACTAGAAAGAAAGAAAAGAGGAAAAAGATAAAGAAGAGAAAGAGAGAAAGGAAAAGAAGAAGAAAAGGAAGAACTTGGGAAAAAGAAGAAAAATCTTGGATCATCATCATTTCATCTTATTTTCTTCATCATCTTCATTATTCAAGGCGAGTTCCTAGATAAATTTAGCCTTTGGGGGAGAAATTCATAAAAAGGGAATTAGGGTTTGTGTATTAGTTATGAATATGAAATTGATGGTGAAACATGATATTCTTGTTGTTTTGCATGCCTATATATGTTAAACCATACTAATTTGGGTTATTGGATGCAATATGATCATATGTGTTGATGTGTATGTCCATTTTCACCTTCCAGACACGTTTCTACACTTTTTGGGTTCTGTCAGCTTCGCCATGCGAGCCCCAAACGAGCTGGTCTCGCTGGGTCTTCGTCAGGCGAGAACAGGGTGTTTTGCTACTGACTTGTCTCGCTAGAGCTTGCTACCAGCATACAGAAAAGTGTTTGGTTCTTATTTCCACCATAACTCGAAAGCCGTGAATCAGATTGGTACGAGATTTAAAGCATTGGAAAACCCTTTCAATGGTCTACTAGATAGTGAAGTATAAACATGGGTATATGCCAATGACGGATAGTATAGTGATGATATACTATCATGTATGTTATATGGGTGAGAAGAAATCATGTTTGTGCCATGATTATTATTTGGGTATTGGTCATGAATTGGTTAAGTATGTTTATGAACCACATTTTGATATAGAGAGATGTCTGTATGACTTATTTCACATAATATTTACCTTTAAGTCCAGTGAACCTCCTCCATAGGATGATCAGACAAATGTTGTTTTGAGACTTGGAAGTGGAATAAGTTAGAATGAGGCGGGTTGTGTGATAACCTTGTTGATTGTTTTGTAATGTGTTATGTTACCATGTCTGCCTTATGTAGGTTATGAAATATATCATGATGCATGCTTTATATTGTGAATTGTTATTGTGTGGTTTGTGTAATAATATGACTAATATCCTATGATGATGAGTGAGGGAACCTAGGTGTAAAACTAGGTAAATGACTTAGTAAGATAACTTAGGTTATGAAATGACTGAAGTGGTGATTCTTGGAAGCAAAGGTACCTCGGTGTATATTGAAGACAAGTAGTCACTTGATTAGCGAATTAATATGGATTGTATGGAACATACAGAATAACATTTGAATGGGTTGATATGACCACCTAGGATCTGATGAATACCATGAGAATCAATTTGACTTCTGGTGAGGAACCTTTGTTCTGAAAGTACTATTTGGTGAGGAGATTTACTTCGAAAGTCCTATTGTTGTTGATACCTAATCACATATCCGGATGTGAATTGTGAATATACAACTTCAAAGGCTTAGGTAAAGCGGTAAGTGGGGATGTGGCACCAATGATTCGTGCCTTAATTGGGTTTGAGTCCCAACCATGGCTGACGTGGGGGAAAGGTGGACACCTAAGTGGGTTCGAGTTCCATATGGTGAAAGATACTCTAAGTGGGTTCGAGTCTCATACGAGTGAAGGTATCTTGAGCTGAGTTTGAGTCTCATAGAGGACCCAATATCCACCGCAAAATTCAAACCATACAAGCATGCATGAGCCGAGCCTGGCCTAGACGTAGGTCCATTCGGGGATTGATGTTTCGTGAATCCGAATAATGATTGTTTGAGTTATGAGAACTCAATAACATGTTTGTATATATTGTGAATATCCCTTCGATACTTAAGTCTTAGTTATCTTATGTGAATGATACACATGTAACGAGAGATGAAAACTTGAGTTAGGATTTGATTAGAAAACTCTATAGAGCCGAGAGGACCCATATGATAGGGGAACTCACTGAGACTATTATCTCACCCCAATATTATTGTTGCTTTTCAGGTGTTGTTTGCTGGTTATATATCTACATGAAGAGTTGTGCATTGATGTTTCAATGGATGCTGATTATTGTGATCTTCGGCTGCAGCGTTGTGTATAATGAAGATATTGTACATAGTTCTTAGAGTTTATTTTTTTAGGATTGATTGTATAACATGTGTCATTTATGTATTTAGATGGACATTCGTATATAATGATGTCATTAGCCATTTATGTTGGGTCAGTACCTAGAATTAACACTTGTATGATATTATCTAAATATATATTATACGAGTTGTTACAACATGCTCATCTGCAACTGCAACCATAAGCACCATACCATAAGAATCATCAAAATCTTGATGTGCAAGGTTTGTTCCTTCATCATCCTTTCCTTTTGTCGCTCCCTTGTCTTTCTTGTACCAACAATTCTTGGCCAAGTGAGCACACTTTTCGCAATTATAGCACTGTACAGTTTTCTTCTCATGTTCGTCTTTTTGTTATGAGGTTCCTTCTCCTATTTTCGAGGATTCATAAACCTTATCATCGATCTTATTCTTTTGAGGGTTCACCAAAGACTTCTTGCTATGAGTCTTGTCTCCTTTGCCTTTGAAATTGTTGAAACCACCATGCTTCTTCCATGTCTAGGCCTGCAGTGCTTGTATCGAATCTTGAACACATTTCCTCTCGACAATCCTTAGCTCACGTGCCTCCAACAAACCAACCAAATCTTCCAATTTCAAGGTTGTAAGATTGTTATATTCTTGAATGGCTATGATAACATGATCAAAGTGAGAGATCAATATACGCATTACCTTCTCAACTACCATCTTATCAATTAGGACTTCACCATAATCTTTCATGAGATGAACAAGATTTAACACCATCAAGACATAGTCTATAATCTTTTCATCTTCTCCCATATGCAGTAACTCATATTACATTTGTAGTGGATGCAACTTGACAACTTTAACCTTCTCACCACCTTCGTAATACTTGACAAGAATATCCCATGCCTCATTCAACATGAGAAATTCGATCAAAATTTTCCGCATCTACTACATATTGAATACATAATGCAACCTTGCAATCTTTCTTCTTAGCATCCTTGTGAGTAACTCTCTGTGCATCGTTTGTGTTGTGAGCAAGCTCAGGAACACCATTAGTAACCCCTTTTAGGGTTTCATGAAAATCGACTAATGACTGCATTTGTTTACTTCATCAGATCCAATTTTTGCCATCAAGAACTAGAAGAGGATTGAGAATACTATTGCTACCATTAATCTTTGCAGCAAACACGATTCACGATACCTGGAAACCCGACCACAGACGTGCAATTCTTAAATTCACGATCAAGAAAAATAAACCAGAAGTTCTAGATATCAATTTCTTAGTGCCAATGCACTTGGGTGGGGAAAGAATAAGAGAGAGAGTATGAAAAGTAATTGTATTGAATTGCTATATAAAGTTATCTACACATGTATTTATATATAATATGTTACTTATAACCCAAGTAGTTAGACTAACTTGAATTATATCACAACACTAACATAATGCGGTTCGATTTGCAACAAATCACAAACCGAACTAAACCGCATAGTTATTTTAAAAAGTGAGTCAAATATATCTGAACCAAATGTGATTTTTTGAAATTTTCGATTTGATTTACTTTGGTTCAGTTAACAATTTTTTATTGGACCGATTGAATTTTGAACACCCCTGTCAAAGACAAATAACTACTCTTATATTCTTATAGGCTGACTTTAATTTTATTAATCATGGTTCTAAAAGATAGTCTTCTAAATTGTTCTAAATTATTACTAGTTAATAATTTCAAATACTTAAATATTGTTACACCCACTTTAATATTTATATAGTTTTTTAAAGTATGGGAGAGCTAGACCGAGACTCTTCTCCTATTAATAAATTCTTCTATTAACAAATTACAAATGAGAGATCCTAAATCCTCCTTCTCACCCTATCTTATACCCATAAAATAAATTCTTTCAAATAAACATATTAATAAATTCTTTCAAATAAACATATTTAGCATCGAGTTCATTCTTTCAATTACAATAAAAAATAAAAATAATTTCTCCTAAGAAATTCACATCCTATTAAAAACTCATTTGTTGAATTGGAGTTCGTTTTAAGTGATGTTTTAAAATTCATCCCTCCATCAAATTGAAAAATTCTTTTTAACATAGCCATAATAATAATCTCATTTTTCCACCGAATATCTTTGGCTTTATTTTTTGGGATATGTATATAGTTGGATTGAGAATAAAATAGAGAAAAAGTTATATAAAACGCTATAAATTGTATTTTAAAAATAAAAATAAAATTGTTTTCTCATGTACTGTGTTTATTTCCGGTGATTTAAGTGCAAGAGAATATTTTCCCTGCTTAGAGGTCTTGTGTGTTTTTACTTTCTCTCCATACATGAAACGAAAAGAACTTTAGCCATTAATTTGTCATCTTTTTCATTATATACCATTTATCTTATTATAATGCTGATAATTAATTATAATTCATGTAAATGTACAATTTTTTTTTTCTTTAACTATAGATAATCAATAAAAATTAAATTATAAAATCAAGCTAGTTAATTTGATTAGAGTATACTCCTTCCGTCCCATATTATAAACAAATTTCACCTTTTTAGATTTATTAAATAATTAATGTATCTGATCTATATAATAAACCAGATACATTAATTATTTAATGAATCTAAAAAGGTGAAATTTACTTATAATATGGGACGGATGGGACGGAGGAAGTATATATTGTGACCAATTAGTAAAAATATTAGTAAAAATATATTGTGACATTCATATTTTCTATCTTTTCTTACTCTTTCTCACCTCTTTCTCTCTTTACGACTCTCTTCTCAACCAATCAAAGCCGTAAAGAAGTAGTGGCCTTGGTTGCTTGCCATTACAGTGTGACGAGTGACTAATAACCACTGAAACTAAATTCAGGCAAAAAGTGTGAGCCTGGGTGACTCATTCATTCTCTGATTGCAACAATGTTGCACACCACCCCCTCCTCCTCTTCCTATGTCCACTCAACAATTCTCCTTCCTCAATCTCATTCTCCTTCTTCTTCCTATCACCCATGTTTACTTCTCAACCACCAACACCACCACTTTCACACTCAACCTCTTCACTTTACCAACTTCACCCGGAAAATCTATTCTCCATTAAAACCCAAGGTTCGTTTCACTTTATTTATGTCTTTCAATTTTATTCTGAGTTTTGTTTATCCGTCATCGTTTTCTTTTTAACAAGGTACTCAAAAAAGTGATAAATTGCTCCACAAGCGAGCCGTTGAAGGTTATGATATCAGGTGCACCGGCATCTGGCAAGGGAACACAATGTGAATTGATCGTTACTAAGGTAAACTTATATTGCATTGATTGAAACAAATGTTTTCAGGTCAGGCCTGATCAGATATGTTGTATCTCTTTCTGCAGTATGGATTGGTGCACATATCTACTGGGGACTTGCTAAGACAAGAAGTAGCAGCTGGCACTGAAATAGGAAATAAAGCGAAAGAGTTCATGAATGCCGGTGGCTTGGTTCCTGATGAAATTGTGACTTCTGTATTGTCAAGAATTGCACATTTTGATTTTCAGTTTCTTTTGTGCTCCATTTTCATATGCTGATATACATACCTTTGTTTTGTTTTTTTTTTCTCTTGTAGATGGTGGCAGCGCGTTTGTCTCTCGAAGATGCAAAACAAAACGGGTGGCTTCTTGACGGTTACCCTCGGAGTTTGACTCAAGCGGAGAGCCTGGAGAAAATGCAGATAAGACCTGATGTGTATATTGTATTAGATGTATGTTAATAACTGTTTTTTTTTTTTTTTACTTTTATCTCCAAAATATCTTCGGCTAAATTAGCAATTTTCTTAAAGCTTAGTAAATTCATCAACCATTAACTTGTTTCTTTTACTCAAAATTTCACTCTGTTGAGTCTGTTCTTACGCATGTGACTTATTTTGTTTAATAAGGTGCTAATGTTTTGTTAGTTATTGAATAAATTAACAAGTTTGTAAAACGAGAGATTTCGTAACTTATCCACAACAAACTACTGAGTCATTTATTATATATAATGCGCATAAACACTTACTTTGCTGGTATTGAGATATTGAAATGATATATGTAATTTAATTGTATTCCGTAGAGTAATGTATGCGATGTATATCTATTAATCAGAAACAAACTGTTCAATTTTCCTTGCTAAGTTATTAAGTTTTCTAATATTCAGGTTCCTGATGAAATTCTGATCGACAGATGTGTTGGTAGAAGGCTAGACCCGGTAACTGGAAAGATATATCATCAGAAATTTTTTCCACCGGAGACTAAGGAAATCAAAGCCAGGCTGATAACTCGTCCTGATGACACCCAAGAAAAGGTGTGATATGCTATGCTTCTCTTTTTATTTAATGTCGTCTTCATTGATATATAACTAGGTCATATGATGTCAAAGTGCATCAGATATGTGTCATCATAGAAATGATGGTCTCAACACAAACACACACACGCGCACATACGCACACAGTATAGAAGCAAATTTGGTAGGACTGAACCATCTTTATTAGATATCCTTCTTAAGTAATAGCATTGATTGTCAAAGTTTATAGTAACTGGTGGATTATCAATGGTTTGAGAAAAGTGTTTTTTAAAGGAATTGTGCATGTAGTTTTTAAATACACTTTAAATGTCTTCACATGCCAGCAATGTCATGGTTTAAGCATCTCTTTCTGTTTACTTTTTAGTGATCATTTTTGTGCATGCTTGTGATTCATTTCTACAATGTGTAGTTCGGAAGCAGAAAATGTAGTCATTAAGCTCATGTTAAAGAAGGAACATGATTTAGTCATTTAGTGATATTTCTGTTGTGTTATCGCACTTTTTCCTGTTAGCAGTAAATGAAACTGATATCCTTCTGAACTAATTTATGTATACTTACTCAATTATTCTCAGGTTCTGTCACGCCTGAGCATATATAAGCAAAATGCAGATGCGGTATCTTCCTCTTATTCAAACATAACAAATAAGGTTACTGAAGATTATTTTCTTATCTATATTATGCCAATATTGTGAACCAGTAGGACATTCTCATATTTTAGTTATTTGTCATATACGCAGATTGATGGCAGCCGTCATAAAGAGGAAGTTTTCAAAGATATTGAATCTTTATTAACTCAATTACAACAGAATAAAGTGAAAATAGTTAATTCTGGAGGTATGAATTTTCAAAAGCATACTATTTCAAACTTCGGCCCAGATATATTTGTATGGAACTGAAAGTTTATTTCAAACTGTTATTTATTCAGAAAAACCAATTCTTGATTTGAAAAAGGGACCAGCATCTTTAATCCAGGTAGCTGATAGTACTTTGTAAAAAGAATTGTTTATTTATTTTGGTTATTTTTACAAAAGCTTCCTCTGTGTATCTTCTCTTATTTTGCTTTAGCTTGTTACAGGATAAATGGAGAGGAGTTCCAACTAAACTAAACAACATTCCCCATTCTCGAGATATCAGGAAATATTTTTATGATGATGTGATACTAGCTACACAGAGGGCTATCAATGATGGAAAAACTAGATTGAGGGTAAAAAAATAAGGATAGTCCCAGAATTTTCTGTAATTGTAGCTTACAGCATTTGTCAAATTCTATTTGTTAACCATAGTATTCCTACACCTTCTGCCCTAAGCTTTCCTATTTTACCTAGACTTGTCTTGTTTTTAATAGCTTGAGGAGGCCAAAGCTGATATAGATTTTTTTTCTTTCCAAATCAAATAGGTTGACATCAACATTCCTGAACTGAATACAGAAATGGTATGGTGTATAGACTTTTGTTTTCTTTCTTTTGATTTTCACTTAACGTCTTGATATAACCATATGTTTTGGTATACAGGATGTTTATCGAATTGGTACCTTGATGGAACTTATTAGATCTCTTGCACTTTCATTTGCTGATGATGGGAAACGTGTAAAGGTGTTTTCCCGACTCATTTTGCTCTAACACACATAGAACATTTTGTTTGTCTCGAAGGCACTTCTATCTGCGAACGTGAAAGTAGTTTTCTTTATTTAAACTTTCTTCAACTTCGTTATGCAGGTTTGTGTGCAAGGGTCAATGGGAGAAGGTGCTCTTTCTGGAATGCCATTGCAGCTTGCTGGAAGCCGAAAGATTTTAGAGCTCATGGATTGGGGTGATTATGGTGCAAAAGGAACATTCATCAACATTGGTTCGATAGGTATATCAATGAGCTTCAACTTGTATGATTCTGCTGTTGCAGCTTTTGATTTAAGCCCCTTGTGCATTATTATTGGATGACAAGTTTAGAATTTGGTCTTACTGATTCCAGCTTAATGTCTAATCTCAGGTGCGGCAGAGGTTGAAGAGCAAGATGACATGTATATCTTGGTGGCTCCTCAGAATGCCATGGGGAATTGTATTATTGATGTAAGGCGATAGAATGGAAGTTTGACAGATTTAATAGATATCACATTCTGAACTTTCTATTCGCCTTGATGGATTTTGATATATATTTTCTTAACCCTTCCGAGCTGCTATCTTTTTTTTTTCTTCGGTTTCTTAATATTTTCCGAGGTTGGATATACAGGATTTAAAAGCAATGACCAGTGCTGCCGAACACAGACCAGTTATCTTAATCAACCCCGAGCTTAAGGTTCATTTCCTAGTTCCCTATTCTGTAGTTCAAGTTTATTTACAAGTTTTTCAGATTTGTACCTACGAGTCCTAAACTAATAGATTTTGACGAATTCAGGATTTACCAGCTTCTAGTGGTATTATGCAAGTGAGTACTAAACCAGCAAATTGAAGATAGTAACAATTTATTCAAGAGAAAAGTAAGGTTTTATAACTTTGTCTTCTTAATCACTAGACAATGGGGCGAGACAAAAGACTCGAGTATGCAGCATCATTTGAAAGTTGCTATGTCTTTCTGCTTCTCTATTATGCAGGAACCCAGTATCCCATAATGGGAGCTATCAGGTCAGATTGTTACATATACTTGTATCATTAAACTTTTTCTAATAACTACTAACTTGGCCGGACCGGTCGGACCGGTATGTAGGATGTCTTATCCATACCGGTATGAGCTGTACAGGAGAGTAGATGAGTCACCTGGAAAAGAGAAGTATGTAATTTTATCTACTTTTCCTCAAATGCCTACTGTTGATGAAGTTAATGATTCCTTTGAAGGAAAACCAAGGTAACAGATCTTCAATATTTATAATCTAAACATTCTGAAACCAGATTTTCAATTTTGCTTAACATTTAAACTTGACTTTTGTAGAAATGGAACCAGGAAAGCCTCAGGGTTGTGGTTAGAAACATCTAGCCTCAATCTATTATTAGTTGTTTAAATTTTTATAAACTATTTTCATTGCATGGATGTACCTATTTTCTCTGCAGGGGCTTCTTGAGTGAAATATTTTGAGCATGGCAGAGTCAGAGCTTGTGGTAGGACATCTTGAAGATTAAAAAAAAATCAATTATTAAATGATCTTTCAGTTTTGAAACAAGGTTGAAATTTTTTGTTTTTAAGCAACTGTATTAATAAATATTATGGGCCTCACGTGATAGCAAATGTATTGTCTTTCGATTACTAGGGTCCCTTTATATTTTTAATTATATTAGTGATTTGTTTTCCGGAATACCCTTATTAAAATTTTACTATTTTTTGTACTAACCAATATAAAAAGAAAATGTTATGGCAAAGCTAAATAAATCCCATCATTTAAAGAGAGTTAGCAAAATAATAGTATTCATAATGAATAAATTGTTAATACTATTACTAATGTTTATAATTATCGTGATTTAGGTAGTGCTATTATAATTTTTTTTTGTCAAAAGCTATTATAGTTTCTTGACATGTCAAAGGTTCAATTTAATCCTTTTTTTTATACAAGGAGGGCTTAAAGCCCAAACAAAAGGAACTAAACCGCAACAAAAGGAGGACCCGGAGTTTCCACCCTATCAATAGCCACGAGATGCCTCATCTAGGAAAGAGACGAATTAAAGAAACCGAAATCTTTTGGAAGTTCCAAACGTCTCTTAGCAAGAGCGTTTGTACAATAATTCTCTTCCCTAATATATAACACAGTCTCTTAAATGTTTTAATTGTTGTTGGTTGAGATAAATTAAATTTCTATATGCTTTATTTGTTGTCAGACGAGATAAATTGCATTCTTATATGTTATATTACTTGTCACTTGTGATAAATAGAATAATAAGTGAACTCATATGAGTCTAATTTTTACTCTTTAAGATTGATCTTTTATTAATTTGTTAAAGAATGAATATTTTAGTAACATTACAAATTTATTCATACGATTGAAGGCATGTGAGATACGCATGAAAGGCTAGTAACCTATATTGTCATTTGCACCAGAAGTGGCTCCAAGAGTAAAACATGCTTTAAGAGTAGTGCATTCTTATGTATGTCGACCATTTAAAATACCTTCACTTGGAGGAAACAAGTATTGTGTCTTTTATGGATGATTTCACAAGAATGACATGGGTAACACTCATCAAGTTTAAGAATAAGGTGTTTATTCAGTTTCAGAAGTTCAAGGTGAAGGCTGAAAAATAGAATGGTAATAAGCTGAAAATTCTCAGAACTGATGGTGGAGGTGAGTACAACACTACAAGGTTTAGAAGGTTCTGTGAGGATAATGGAATTCAGCATGAGGTTACCGCTTCATACACTCCTCAACATAATGGTCTTGATGAAAGAAGAAACAAAACTTTGATTGATATGACAAGGAGCATGCTGAAGGAGAATAAGCTCCTTCCCACCTTGTGGGGAGAAGTTGTTGCCACTGTAGCATATGTGATCAATAGATGTTCCACATTGAAGTTGAAAGGAGTAGTTCCTATTCAGAAGTGGACTAGAGACAAGCAAAATGTAATCTATCTGAAGGTGTTTGGTTCTGTTTTCTAAAAGCATGTCTCATATGCTAAGAAAAGGAAGTTGGATGACAGAAGCAGAGTCATGTTTCTTGTAGGGTACCACAGTACAGGTGCTTATAAGCTCTATTGTCCTGTCACTAACAAGGTGGAATTCAGCAGAGATGTGTTTGTGAGGGAAATAGAAGCATGGGATTGGAACAAGTCTCAATCCAACTCTGGTGTAGTGTTGACACCTGAGTTAACTTCTAAAGATATTTCAGACTCTGAAGGAGATTCTGCCTTTGAAGATGAGTAGGTGACTCTGATGCTAAAGTTGATTCTGAAGGCGAGTCTGACTCTGAAGGTGAATCTGATTCTGATCCAGATTCTGAAGATGATCCAGACTTTGGTGGTAATCATGTCTCTAAAGGTGGTCCAACCTCTGAAGGTGTTCCAGCATTTAAAGAAGATTCTAAGAAGGTTCATAGGCCACAAAGAATCAGACAAATACCAAGAAGCTTTGCAGATTTTGACAAGTTGCAAGATAATAAGATAAAATCTGAAGTGGAAGTAATTTAATGTGTCATGTTGGTAGTCTCTGAACCAGTCAGTACTAAATAAGCTCTCAAGAAGAAAGTGTGGCTATAAGCCATGAAAGAAGCACTTTAGGCTATAGAAATAAACAAGACTTGGGAGTTGACTGGGCTTCCATAGAACAAGAAATCCATAAGTGTGAGATGAGTTTACAAGTTGAAACTGACGCCAGATGGATCAATTGGAAAACACAAAGTAAGGTTAGTATCTAGAGGATTTCTACATAAATATGGTTTAGACTACTTTGAAGTATTTGCACCTGTATCTAAACATGAAATAATCAGATTGGTGATTGCTATAGTTGCTAGTAGAAATTGGCATCTGGTGCATTTAGATGTGAAAACTGCATTTCTAAATGGTTCTTTACAAGAGGAAGTTTATGTGTCACAACCTCCTGGATTTGTGGAAAAAAAAATAAGGAATGGATGGTGTACAAATTGCATAAAATCCTTGTATGGACTAAAATAAGCTTCTAGAGCCTCGAATCTGAAAATTGATTCATTTTTCAAGATTCAAGGATTCAGAAAATGCGAGATGGAGTATGGTGTTTATGTTCATCATACATCTGATAGTAATATGATTCTGGTGTGTCTCTATGTTGATGACATATTGCTAACAGGGAGTTATTCAGATGAGATAGCTAAGTTCAAAAAGGTGATGATGAATGAGTTTGAGATGACTGATCTAGGAAATATCACATATTTTCTAGGGATGGGGGTTTTGTACTCTGATAAGGGTAAAATCTTGCATCATCTGAAGTATGAACTTGAGCTTCTGAAGAGATTTTAGCTAATGAATTGCAAGTTTGAAATCACACCTGCTGAAACAAATCACAAGCTAGATTGTGATGGTCAAGGGGATGATGTAGATGCTACAATTTTAAATAGTTGGTGGGCTCATTGAGATATCTCTGTAATACCAGACCTGATATTTGGTATGCAGTTGGAGTGGTGAGTAGGTTCATGAACAAACCAAAGTGGTCACATTACCAAGCTACTGTCAGGATACTAAGGTATATTAAAGGGACTCTGAGGTATGGAGTTTTGTTTCCCTTTGATGTTAAATCTGATTTGCAGTTGATATGTTTTTTAGACTCTAATTGGTGTGTACACAGAGTTGACAGAAGAAGTACTTATGGATATTTCTTCAAGTATCTAGGAGGTACCATTTCTTGGTGCTCCAAGAAGCAACCAATGGATGCATTGTCAACCTATGAAGTTGAGTATATTGCACGTGCTTTGTCTGCTTGTTGAGCCAATTGGATTCTGAACATGTTGCAGGATTTGAAGATCAAGGTGAGCAAGATTGTGAAGTTGATGATTGACAACAAATTATCTATAAACCTTGCCAAGAATCCTGTGCTGCATGGAAAGACGCAAGCATACTGACACAAGTTCTATTTTCTACACAATCAGATTCAAAATGGAGTGCTTGAAGTTGCTCATTGTAGCACTCATAAGTAGTTGACAGATGTTCTAACCAAAGCAATCAAGACTGGACATTTTATCCATTTTAGGGATGAAATTGATGTTGTTGGTTTTAGTCTTGAATGTGGGTTAAGGGATTGTATTAAAGTGTAATCCAAATTCAAGTAGTTAGTTACATTTAATTTAAGTGTCATTTGAGTTTAGATTGCATTTGAGTTTAATTTCAGATTTTGACTTTGTATATAAATAGAATCGATATTTCAGTTTGAGTAGAATTGAATTTGTAACAAAGTCTCAAAATTCACTTAGAGTTTTCTCCCTCTTTTTCTTCCATCATCTTCTTCATCTTTAACCTTGTGCACCATCATTAACAAGTCTAATATGTAATACTTGTGGTAATTAAAAGTCTTATTATTTAAAAAGTAGATAAAAATGTATTTTTAGATTTTTTGAAAAGTAATTTGTACCAATAAAATAATCTAAATGCATTAAACATTTTATTGTATTTAACTTATCGAAATAACATAATAATATTAAACATTGTTAATAAAAATATATAATAAAAAATATTATAAAGTCTAACCAAACACTCATAAAAAATTCAACAAAATATTACAAAATATTTTGAAGTATCATAAAACAATGAAACTTTCAATGTCTTAAAAGATGTGCTACACAAGATATAAAAGGTGTATTCATATTTGAACATTTGAAATACTTTAATCGTAAAATCTTGTAAGCTTTTTCTTTACTTCTATTTTATCTACCATCTGCACTTAGTAAAAAATAAAATTAGAATAATTTATAGGATAAAAAATAATGATAGATTATAGTAATGATTTTTTTTATAGAAAGGAGGGTCAAAGTCCAAACGAAAAGAAACTACAATGGAATTAATTGGGAAATAGAATTTTCAAACAAATCACTAACAGTAATGTGATTAAGAAACGAATGACACTCTTCTAAAATGCACGTAGAATTCGACTGTAATCTTCCTTCTCTGGCTAACGCATCCGCACACATATTGGATTCCTTGTAGATGTGGTGAATCTTAATCTCTCTATCTTGATGCATTAAAGTTATTATACTTGTGATCAAGTGTCTTCCCATGTTACTACTCAGATCACCCATCGTAATGTCCTTGATCACTTGTTGAGAATCCACCTCCACAATAATGTTCGAAAAGTCCATTGCCATAGCTAGCTTTAAGCCTTCCAAGACATCCCAAAGCTCAACTATGTAAACACTACTCATGCCAACAGATTTAAAGAAACCTCGAAGCCACTCTCCTCCGCTCCCTCTAATGATCCCACCATAACTTGTATTATCGTGTTTATCTCTCGCTTCATCCATGTTTAGTTTGACCTATCCCACCGGAGGAACTTCCCACTTTATGTAACTTAAGCTTCTATGGGGCTTCAAGCTGATATTTGCAGCAGCTTTTGCATTTTTATAATCTTGAACCAATCTATTGATATGACTTAACATGCATGACGATCGATTAAAACTTCCACGTGAGTCTCTTTATTGTGCCACGTCCAAATACTATGGCATGCGGTAGCCCAAAACGTTGTCAAATCTTTCTCGGTGTTCCGCCCTAAGTTACCATTCATGTTATATTAAATCCAATCCTTCACGTTACTTGCAAAAAAACTAAAAGTATTCTTAATGTTCACAGCTTCCACCCAAAGCACAACTGCACAGGGGAAATCCCTAAGAACATGGAATGTGTCTTCTTCAATGTTATTACAAAAGGAACACATTGCACTTCCAAGTCCCATTTGGTGCTTCCTACTATTAGTGAGCAATCTGTAATGTTTAAGAATCCAAACAAAGAATCAAACTCGTTTCATAGCTTGAATTTTCCAAATTTCTTTCCATGGCATATTGCTTATTCTTCCCCCACAATCATCAAGAAGTTTGTACATGGTTCCAAAACTTAATTATTTTCCATCTTGCCCAAATCCAACCCTGACATCTGGACCTGCATCGAAAGAAGGAGGCATAATTGTAGAAATTTGTTGTAGCATATCCACTGGAAGCCAATGATTCAGTTCCTCCCAATTCCAACCAACATCTTCGTTAACAACATCAGCAACTTTAGCAGCCTTCATGTGCATGGGGATATCAATTTGCAGGTCAGATATAAGAATGTTCGGAGAAATCCAAACACCACTTTACGCATTCACATCCTTAATGTTTCCAATACTCCACATACCGTGTTTATCAATTTCTGGCCAAACTTTAGCAATACTTTTCCAAAGGCTTGAGTCAGTGGGCTTCATCGAAATTTCTCTTATGTTAGCATTTTGGTCGTATTTACCCCAAACAACATCAAACCAGAAGTCCTCATTATTATTTTGGAGCTTCCAACCAAGTTTGGAGATATAAGCCTTGTTCATAATGTCCATCTTGTGCAGCTCCAGACCACCATCACTTTTTAAACTAGTAACAACATCCCATTTGATGGCATGATGCTTTCTGCTATTGATATTATCCCCCCATATGAACCTCCGTTGGATCTTATGAATTTCATCTATACACGACTTAGGGATGATAGATGTAATCATAGGAAAGATTGGGATATGTTCAATAACACTCTTGGCAATAGTCACTTTCCCTGTAAAAGCATGTTGACTTCCCTTCCACAAAGCAAGCTTAACATTTACTTGGTCGATAGTGTAGTGAAACTCCTCTTTCCTAGGAATCTTTCCAGTAAGAGGAACATCCAAATATTTACTAAGCGCGACTATTTTGCCAAAACCCGACATCCTTCCAAGCTTATCACACATGCTCCTTGGAACATTCTTGGAATATAACATTTTGGTTTCTCTTAGTTTATTTGTTGTCCAGACATACTGCATAATTTCTTCAAAATTCTCATCACACAACTCATTTGTGTAGGAGTAACTTCACCAAATAAAAGGAGGTTATCAGCAAACATGAGATGTGAAACCCTAGGTCCTCTCCTACCAGCTCGAATAGTTTTCCACCTATCTTCTTCCACAACTTGAGACATAAGATGCAAAAGCTTGTTTAGACATAAACCAAAGAGGTAAGGAGATATTTGATCATCTTTTCTAATACCTATGCTAGGCCGAAAATACTCAGAAGTTGAACCATTCCACTTGATGTTAGTCTCCACACTAGTCACACCATGCATGATGATATTAATCATCTTCATAGGAAGTTCTATTTCAACTAGAGTTCTCCAAATAAAGTCCCAAATAAGTTTATCATAAGCCTTTGACATATCCACTTTGATCACAAAGTATCCCCCCTCCTTCACGTTATTCATGCAATGCACTATCTTCTGAGTAACAATTATATTCTCATGAATGTTGCAACCTGAGACAGATCTAGGTTGAAATAACAGACAAGTTTAGGGATGATTGTAACATCCCAATTTTATTAATTGTTTTATTTTAAACTATTGGTGATTCATAATGATTTTCGGTGTTTTATTTAATTATTAGATGTTGGTGTGATTTAAAGTAAATTATTTGAATATGTGTTGTTGGGGTGTGGTAGAAATAATAGGGTGCGGTGAGACGATGGAGTAAGTTAGAAAATGATTATAATAATTGGAATTTGATTTATTATTATTGATAAAATAAGAAATTGGAGAGAATATGAGTTTGGGCCAATTGTGGGATTTAAGGAGAGTTTGCAGTAAGAAGAGGGAAGTTAGAGTTAAATTGGGCAAAAATAATAATTAAGCAAAAGTAAGGAGGGTACTATGTATTTCAAAAGTTGGGAGAGAAGATAGTTTTATGAAAAAATTTGTCAGTACGTGATATTGGAACAAAAGAGGCAAAGATGGAGAGCAAAAACTTGAGGTTGAAGAAGAAGATCAAGGGCTTTTACTGGAGACCAGGTAAGGATGAGAACTTGTTCCAATAGTAAATGGTATGATAGAAGGGCAGAATGGAGGAACCTTTAACCTCCTTAAGGTTTGGTATTTTGATTTATAATTTTGAATAAAGAAGCTATGATGGTTGTTATATGATGGTTATATGACGAATTTCGTGTGCCTTATATGCATGTAGTTTTTCTATTTTGAAGATTGAAACCTAAATCCACCATTGTTGCAATTTCGAAGGTTTTAGGTATAATCTTAAAATAATGATTAGATTATATAATTTTGTTAAAACTGTAAATTAACTTAAGATAATTAGAGTATTGCATGAGTTGTAATTTTCTAAGCGTTTGGGTTTTTTAAGAATCAAAATCGGAGATCCGGAAGGCCTCCAACGATGAAAAACGCAGAAAATTCTACATTATGTCCGTCACGACTACGCTCAGCGCGGGAGACCCGTAAGTCCAAATCAAGTTTTGTTTGAAGGGTTTGATATCTTCAATAGAGGGCTATAACTTTGTTTCAAGGATAAAATAATTTTGGTGATTACTTCATGGGCATTTTTGGGGTTGAAGAAGATGAAAATCATGCTGGAAATTTTAGAAAAACAACTTTTTAATAAAGCCTTCATGCGCGGTTTTGATCATAACTTTCAACTCGTGAATCATTTTAGGATGTGGTTTGAAGTATTAAAAATTTGAATCTCAGAGATATAGCGTGACGGTGATAAGTGGATTTTTTTAGTATTATTCATATGCCAACTATGTTGGTGAAGTTTTTGTTCATACGTTCGGTTAATGAATTGTTGACATATCCCGACGATTTTGGTCATAACTTTTATTCCGTAAGTCGGATTTTAATGTCGTTTGAAGTGTTAGAAATATAACGCTCGGACCTATAACATGGTAGTGATTTTTGAGATGTTTAAATATTATTCACATTCCTACTATGTTAATAAATGTATTGATTTATACGTTTGATTGATGAATCGTTGCATTTGTGTAATATCGTGGTGTGATAATTATGTTGTTACATCGATGATGTTAAGATGTTGATAAGTTGCTGCTATTTGTTGATATTATTCATGTGGTAACATGAATTGTTGTTGCATGATGAATATGTGATGATAAATGATGAGATGTGTGTGGGGATCCTTTTGGTGAACCTTGTTCTGTTAATGCATGTTATTTTAGAGTTATGCATCTTGGTGTATGGGCTTCGGTCCAGTTTTTGTGAGCCTCGATCCTATGGTGATGGATAAGATGCGAGTAACTAATTTCTATTATGGGGGATTAGTGAATATTTACCTATGTTGATGGTAACGAGTTTTTGTGAGCCTCGATTCCATTGTGATGGATCAGGTGCGAGTAGCTAATTCCTATTATGAGGGATTAGTGAAGCGTTACCTATGCTGATAGTAGCAATTTTGGTGTACTCCAGTTCCAAGACGGAATCAATCCTATGGTGGGGATCATGGAGTAAGATGAACCTGAGTGTTCATATTTGGTACCACATGCATGTCGATTTGGTGTTAAGTACATTGCATAAGTGTTGTATTTATATTGGTTGTTGTTGATGTGTTGTTGGATGGGATGTTGTTGCATATAATGTTAATGATAATTGAGATATGGTTTTGTATGATGTTGATGATAATTTAGATGTTGTCGTGTATGATGTTGATTATGATTTGGATGTGAGAATGTGATATATTATTGTGCATGATTGTGTAGATGTTGTACTTTATTCTTTATTATATACCGTTTATTATAGAAATGAATTATCACCCCTTTTGTTTGATTGTTGCCTTTACATGGGCATCGTGCAGATAGTCAAGAGTAGAATTGATGATGTAAGTGGAAGGTAGCTCTTGTGACAGATCATTTTGAAGCAAACAAAAATGCATTCTAAAAACTGAAATTACAAAAATTAATGTTCCAATAGTTTAACCCACAACCTTATATTGCATTTAATTTTTTTTATAAGCAAGAAGACTTGTGGCAATAAAAAGAGGCACAAGGGGGTACCCACCCTTTTACAACCGAAAAAGCCAAAGGAAAAAACACAACAACACCATCAAACCAAAAGTAAAAAACCACCGCCTACTCCCAACACTTGACGGGATTAGAACACCGCAACCAAGAGATGTTCCTACCATTCTTGGAGAAAGCGTTGAACCACTCCCAAGAAGTAAATTGAATCGTGCTCAAAACGTTCAAGTCCCTAAGGACTGCCTTTAAAAAGGACCGCATTCCTACAAGGCCAAATGGACCAACAAAAAATCAAACCAAAAAACCAAGATGAAGAAGAGGAATTCATACCATGGAGTCTATCCAGCAACGAGCTAGTAGTGATAGTATTGCCCACTCCAACTCAATTACACAACTTGGACCAAATAATTTTTTTTATAAAAAAAAGCAAGAGCCGAATAGATGCTCAACATCCTCTTCTTCCAAAAAGCATAAAGGGCAAACCACATTGTGCGAACCATCAATAATACCTCTCTTCGCCAACTCCAACCTCGTGGACAATCTATTAAGAAGAAGGTGTTAAAAAAAATATGCACCTTACTCGGAACTTTAGATAACCATAACCGAGCTAAGGCTTTATGCAACGAAGGAACCACATTAGGCACCATAACACTAGCTTCAAAAACCCTCTTGTAACTCGCTTTAACCGAGTAACCAAATGTATCCCTCCATCACACAAAGTTGTCCTCCTTGCTAACATTTGGTTTCACATCATGAAGAAAACGCAATAACTCCTCTAACGATAAACTATCCTCGGCGCTCAAGAAGACCCCACTAAGACCAAGATCCCAATTCCAAGAATCATGGATCCACACCTCGACATCACACACTCTACGAAAAATTGACCCACAAAGGCAAAACAAAGAAGGGAAGAGAATATCAAAGGAAGAAGATTCAAGTCAAGCTTGCCCCCAAAAGTCTAAACTCTTCCCATTACCAAGCTTACAAGAAACAGAAGAGGAAAACAAATTAGAATGCGAATGATCAATGTTCAAAGGTTCCCCAATAACACACACATCCCTCCACCATAAAGACGTCTTCATACTCACACAAGGCCCACCAAACATCGCCAAATTAATATTGTCATACCTTACCGCAATAATATCTTACCAAAAAGCAGAGCCACCATTAAGAATCCTCCACTTCCACTTGCTTAAGAAAGCAAAATTAAATAGCCCACAATGTTTCACCCTTAATCCACCAACCTCCTTGGGTAAACAAACACTATCACAATTAACCCAATTCACTTTCTTAACGTCTTCACAACCACCCCATAAAAATGTTCTTTGAATCTTTATAATCACTTTAAGAACCACCTTAGGAGTCTTATAAAAAGAAAAGAAGGGAAGATAACAAGTATTCAAATAATTATTTTCAAATTGAACAAAAATTATACATAAACCGGTTACCCTTTATAAATTCGTATTAAATGAAACATATCTAAGCATCCATGATAAGTCACAAAAGTGAACAAGAAAAAGTAACAAATCATATTTATCAAAGGATCCCTCTCCTAAAGAAAAACTTGAAGTTAATTACCTCAATTCGCACATTGGATTTTGACAATCATATAACCATCTCTGTCATACCCCGATTTTGATCCTGAATTGTTTCCAATTTTTGTTCAATACTATTCAGGTCATATATGAACCTGTTGTTGAACTATTATTCCGGTGTCAGTTCATATATGAACCTGTTCTGAAGAGTCTTTCTCTATGATTGTTCCAGTATTATCAGGTCATATATGAACATGTTGATACACTCTTCTTGAATTTTTCTGAGTTTGTTAGGTCATACCTGAACCTGCTGTCAGAACTTCTTGATATTCCCCAGCGTTGTTAGGTCATATGCAAACTGGTTGTAGCATCTTTTCCTTTTTTCGGGTTAGTAAGTCATATGTGAACTTACTATCGAAACCTCTTGTATTCCAAGTATCGATGATCAAATTTCACTTTGAGTACTCCCCGTTGTGTCTGATTCTCCAGCCGGATTTGTCTTCCCCAACGAGTTTGTTTTTTTACCATTTGTCTGTCTCTCCGTGGACCACCAGCATTCCCCACAGCTTGGTCTGTCTAGTAGCATCTCCTGCCAAGGGTCCACCATATCCCTAGCAGGGAAGAAAATTAAAAAAAAAAATCATGCATCCATGCATATCATATCATATCATATCATACCATATCACATCACATCATGTCATAGGGATTCAGGATCAAAATCCGGGTCTCCTTAGTATTTAACCATCTCCCACTATGATCATATGAAGAGTGTCCTGCTCCATATTCTCTAGTTGAAGATACTTAAATAGGGGCAACTGTCATACCCCGATTTTGATCCTGAATTGTTTCCATTTTTTTCATTTTTTTATTTGGCACTTGGCCTAAAGTTCGTTTGCATACATTCATTCCCAAATCCATATTTTGTGATAAACATTGGTTATTATCTAACTTTTTGATCATGGTGCTTTGTGATTACAAATTGGATTTTAGTTATCTGACTTTTTTAATTTTTCAATTTTAATTTAATTTCAAAGTAAATCTAATTCCAAATTTCGAATTAATCTTAATTGTTTTTTTACTAATGATTCAAACTCTAATTGATTTTTATTTTCAAATAAATGTTAGAATTGATATCAAAGTAATTTTAACAAATTATAGACTAATTTGATTTTAATTGGTGTTATTGGTTTTTTGGATTTTAAATTGACATTTAGATGAGTTTTAGATTATTTCGAAATAATCCCTATCCATTTCTACAACCACAAATTCATTTCATTCAAACCAAATTCAAACATTCATTACATCATTCAAATGTCCAAATAATCATTTCATTCATTAACAATCCAATTACTTTAGAATAACCATGTCAAAAAAAATAATAACCAAGCATGATCCCATAAACATGTCCATATGCGTTGCATTACATGAGATTTGGCATTGTGTGAATCATTTTACATAAGCTAAATACTATTATAACTTATTACATCCTAATGACTAATACATATTACAATAATTGGTTGGAATTAAAAGGGAATATAAAAAAAATTCCACAACAAAAAAGAAACTCATCAACCTTTTCCCTCACCGTCTCCCTCCACCATCATCATTTTCTCCTTGAACCAATCTTCAACAATTCTGGAAAAATAGCAACAAACCTGATGCTAAAAAGAAGGGTTGGCTTTCATTTTCTTGCGATGAACCTGTAGCTGTAGCAGGTTCGGAATCAGTTTTGGAATCTTCAGTTTGCTTGGTTTGAGAAGGTTTATGAAAAGGATCCTGCTATTGTGGCAAAAGAAGCCATTCAGGAAGCTTCTCGTAATGGTTCGGATGTGGTGCTCGTTGATACAGCTGGTCATATGCAGGATAATGAACCGTTGATGAGAGCACTGTCAAAGTTGATCTACCTTAACAATCTCCACACTGAAATTCTTCTCGGCACATGGGTTCCGGCTCTGAATATATTTGAGTCCAGCTTACGACGTCGAAACTGTGCAGAAGCTCGTTGAGGCGTTTGTAGCACAGGAACATCCTGAAACATTAAAAAACTGGAGGAATTCAGTTTACTTATCACTCAAGCCATAAGCTAAATTCAAAAACAACAAGCTTGGCATATGCCTCTCACTGCAGCACTCGATGTTGCGTATTGGATCCTTCTAACTTTCCATTTCCAAAAGATAAGTCGTGGATGATTCAGCATGTTGCTGTTACTTGCATCTCTTTAGATGAAGGACCTTCACCCATTGATAGTCGGTATCTAAACAGACCTCAAACCTGCAGGTTTTGGTTTCCAAGCAAACAAAACAAATTGTACATCAGTTCAATAATAATATTAAACCAGATCATGTAACAATGGTAGCAGTTCTAAACAGACCTCAAACCTACAGCTTGTATTCATTCCGGTTTTGTAGCACAAGGGCAATTGCTATTTAGACAAATGATAGAAGTCTACGCAAATAAATTCAAGGATTAAGCACTATTCTTGTATGGACCATCTCTTTGGAAGAGCTGGTCTCATTGACAAAGCAAAGGAGTTTGGAAGCACAGGATTATATATGTACGGTTACCGTCATGCTAAGACCCACCGGAGTCATTTCAAGACGGTTAAATTCTTAAACTGACTATTGTGCTTCAGCCTCATCAAGATACAAGCCAAGCACCTGTTATTAAAATCAACCGGCGGCCAATGCAATTTTGTGGAGAATTCCAAACTTGACAAACCTGCAGCAGAAAGAAGTGAAGGTTAAGCCTGTCAATCTAATGGAGTAATCTTATGCAGGTAGGAATACAAAATCAATGGAGGAAAGAGCTGTTGGTATTATGCAGGCAACACCTGTTACAACTAGAGAGAAAGAACTGCATTTGCAGGTGACTCAACTCCAACAAAGTACCGGAAGCCTTGTCGACGAATTGCGGAGACAAAAGATGAAAAATGTTCGGTTAGAGAGACAGTTGAGCAGTGTGAACAACAAAATTGAAAAATGAAGAACAAGATGATGAGATTTATCATGGTTTGATTAATCTTGAGGGATAGGGGAATATCTTATTACCATGTATGAACGTGTGGTTGCGGCAGACAACAGTTTTTGAGATGCTATTCCTTGAGTCAACCAGCCAATTCAAATCACGAGTCAGCATAGCATAACAGCCCAAATATATTAATGCACTAACAGCAGTATAACAGCAGGCTTGGTTTTGGATCGCACCAAACTGTCTTCCAAATACCTGCAATCAACTTCTGAGTGACTCCAACAAGGACTGCCGGTCTTCCGCAAAGTTCTGTTGGAATGCTTCCAGCTCCATCATCACCAACAATGCAATTTCTGAGAGAAATATTTGCGGTAAGAGTACTTGAGATACCGATACTGTTCGAGCAATGGAGATTAAAACATGCCCTGAAGTGTCTTCCGTTCCAAGGTCCGACACTTGTGCTAACTTCACATTTTTGGTTCATCTCAAAGCTACTGCTGCAGCCGCTGCTTCTACCAGAAGACAAAATCTTAGCAGAAATCAGACCAGCTTGACGCAGACCTCGCAGACTCCGCGTGCCCCAGTTGACTTGGTCACCGTGCTTGACATCAGTGGTAGCATGGCTGGAACTAAGCTCGCACTACTAAAAAGGGCTATGGGATTTGTTATACAGAACCTAGGCACTAATGACCGGCTTTCTGTTATTGTTTTCTCTTCCACAGCTCGCCGTCTCTTTCCACTATGTAAGATGACTGATTCTGGACGGCAACAGGCATTACAAGCTGTTAATTCTTTGGTTGCAAATGGTGGTACCAATATTGCGGGAGGGCTGAGAAAAGGTGCCAAGATAATGGAAGACCGAAAAGAAAAGAATCCACTTGCAAATATTATTCTCTTGTCGGATGGGCAAGATAATTACACTGTTGGCAGCTCGGGAAATGACCAACCTCAACCAAACTATCATTTGCTTCTGCCAATTTCCATCAGTGGTCGAGATAATTCGGGATTTCAAATTCCCGTGCATGCTTTTGGATTTGGCGCAGACCATGATGCCTCATCAATGCACTCAATTTCGGAGATCTCTGGCGGAACATTTTCATTCACCGTAACCGAAACTGTGAACCAGAGCTGTGATCAAAATCGAAACTGCTTTTGAATCTTCAATATTTTTACTGCAGTAACACAAAGCAATTGGCAAGTCAGTTAAAATTTCAAATAAATTCCCAAATTGGAATAGAGACAAAATTCAAAGAGAAAGTTTGAGCTCAGATTACCTGTTCCAAATCCAAACATCAAAGGGACCAATCCGATACTAAGCAAAAAAATGTAGTTCGTAGGGACGCCTCTTTTGAACCCAATGTACCAATTCGAAACCCTAATCAGCCGAGCATAAATAGAAAAGAAAGGAATCAGTGTGACGGACGAAAAATTTGACGAAAAAAATTAGAGGCGCACACAATTCCACCAAGAACCCTAATCCCAAAATCGAAACATACCTGGAATAAAGAGGCGAAAGAGTGAAGTTTAGGCTTCATCATCACCGTCGCCACCGCCGAAGGTGAGCCCTTTTTGTTTTAGCCATGGATTCTTGCATCGTTTCAGAGAGATTGAGTGAGATGTGAGCGATTGGGGATGGAATGGTTGCGCTTAAGAAAGAGAGACGCGATTGGGAGAGAGACGAGTTTGTGAGAGGGGTTTGGTGTGAGGAGGAGAGAAACGTAGAGAATGAGAACGGGATTGAGAGCTTTGAGAGAGGAAGAGATCAGTTCAGCATGAATGCTAGCTCATTCATTTTCTTTTTTTATTATTTACCTTAGGAGTGTTTAAAATATTTTTTTTGGAAATTTAAATGACCCTTTAGTATTCCAAGTGGATATTAATTTTGTTGTTTAATAATAATTTCACTTTTTACTATTCCCAATCCATTAACTCTAAAACCCAACAGCCAAGCGGCTGGGTTTGATTTTTGTTCATTTTCCTGGTAGTCCAACAGATTTTTTTTTATCTTAGTTTTTATTCTAATGTCTAATCTATCTTAGTTTATATATCTAAAATAGCATTAAGATAATAACTAATGATAAATGGTCTAGTGGAGAGAGGGTAGTTTCATAATCTTAAGTGGAGAGGGTTCAATACTCATATGTAGCATTTTTTTTCCTTTAGCATTTTATTTTCTTTTATCATTTTATTTCTTTTAGCATTTTATTTCTTTTAACATTTTTTATGTTTATGTTTTATTATACTCATGGTTTCATTATTATTTAATAACACAAATCTGTTTTTTATTAATTTCATCACTCATTCAAAACCATTTTAAAATTATTAAAATCATATTTCTCGATTCAATGTCGAGCCTATTTTCATACCCTTGTAAGTCGATCGCTTTTAAGCATCGCCATCAACCTCACATAGCTTACTCTTGGGCTTTCTTACAATGAGCCGGTTCTCTTGCACTTACACTCATGCATTGCATTATTTGTTGTTTGGGCCCGATTTAATTGTTTCATGATTTTTTAATCCCCATTTAACAAGATGTACCCCACTCCCCCGATGTGTAATAATTTGGTACTGTTTTATTTCTTTATTACTTGATTGTTTAGTTAGATACTAACACAAGAGTAAAATCAACAATTTCAAAAAATACAAAAATATGACTCGATCCAACGTCGAGTATTTTCTCAATAAACAAACCAATCCATTTCTCCCTCCCATTCTATTCCATTTGTTTCAAACTTTCACCAAACGCTTGATTCAACGTCAAGTCATTTTTTCTAATAAAAAACTCAAAAAATATTAATTTATAGTTAAGACTTTTTCAATAAGATGGAAGTGGAACGTGGTGTATACCGCGCACTCCTGAGACTAGGATTCGAGATGTATATCTCGCCAATCCTAGCTCTCGCCATCATCCAAATTTATCCACTTTGATTTCTCTCAAACACTCATTCAAATTTCTTTTAAACGTCCATCAATACTTGATCTATGGTCAAGTCATTTTCGCAACAAAACTCAAAATACCTAATTCTTACTTAACACTTTTCCAATAAAGGTGGAAATGGAACATGGTGTATACCATGCACTCCTGAGGTTAAGATTCGAGACGTATGCCTCGCCAATCTTAACTCTCGCCATCGCCTAAAATTGCCAAAGCGGTTTCTTCAAACCCTTTCTCAATCAAATTCCAAAATACTTAATTCCTATCTTAACCTCTTTCAATAAAGATGGAAATGGAACATGGTGTATACCATGCACTCCTGAGGCTAGGATTTGAGATGTATATCTCGCTCATCCAAGTTCTCGCCATCACTCAGAATACATCCAACCAATCAAACCCTTTTCTCGCCGCCGTGCGACTAATCAAAAAACCTTTTTTCATAAACGAAAGATATATTGTCTTAAGGTGATGCAAAACAATGTTTCGACCACGATTGTTGAGTAGAGATAAATGACGATTTTCCGAATGTAGATTTATATATCCGTTAGATGTGTGGTATGCGTTCACTCCTCATCTGTTTTGGGTAAAACAATGTTTTCGTCGATTAATACAGTATAGCTTACGCTAAAATCGACCAACAAACAAACATTTTTCTACCCAGAACTACGTAAGCCTTGATTTCTCTTTTGAGATACGTAGGAGCAGGATCTATAAATCTTGTCAGGCCCACTAATAAAAAACTTAGGTTTAGTCCTTCGTTAAAAAAATCCAAAAACATTTCTTGTCTCTTCTTCCTTTCTTTCCCACCTAATAATTCGAAAAGCCTAACATTTCAAACTAACATTAACGCACACAATTGACCTAATGGTTCCCGTTGAGTACAACGGACGTGAGGGGTGCTAATACCTTCCCCTTGCGTAATCAACTCCCGAACCCTGATTTGGTTGCGACGACCATAATCATTGTCGTTTTGTTTCTTGGGTTTTATCGATATTTCCCCTTTCCTTTTTAGGAATAAATAAAGTTCGGTGGCGACTCTGTTCAGTCCATCATTGCGAGCGTGCGTTTGCGCTTCGCTTTGAAGTCGTATCCCCACATTTTTTCGAGGTGCGACAGATGGCGACTCTGCTGGGGAGTAATCAATCCCTAAGTGAGTCAAGCCTAGTTAGGACGTCTGTGTGCCTTTGTTTGTTTAATTATGTGGCTTTTCCATTATTTATTGCTTTTTAATATCTTTATTGTTATATTGATATTTGTTGTATATTGGTTCCGCCGTGTTTGGTACTTGGATTTTGATTGCAAGCCATGTGGGAAAGACTCTACACCCGAGTCTAGAGTGGAAAAAAAACATAAGATAGGACGATGGTTGAGTAGTACGGACTCCCGAGGTGAATACTTCGTAAGAGTCGGTACGAGCACCTCACTTAGAGTAGATTCTTTTGCAAATATTGTCGCCCGAGGTGTATACCTCGTAAGCGCCGATGTTTCAAAGGAGTCCATGACTCTAAGGACCTTTTAGAACATTGAACCTTTGGCCAACTAGAAATGATGGTTGCGTAGTATGGATTCCCGAGGTGGATACTTCGTAAGGATCGATATGAGAACCTCGCTCAGAATAGATTCCCTAGATGGAGTTGATGACCGGAAAGTATTTTCCGTAAGCGTCAAACAGTCTTTTGAATCCATGACTCTGAGTACCCTGTCTAGAACCCAGTCGATGGTTGCGTAGTATGGACTCCTGAGGTGAATACTTCGTAAGAGTCGGTACGAGAACCTCACCCAGAATAGATTCCCTTGATGGAGTTGACGACCGGAAAGTATTTCCCGTAAGCGTCAAACATTCTTGTGAATCAATGAATCTGGGGATCCTTTGTAACAAAGCCCTAGATCATACACGGTGAGAACCCCGTTTTAGAAAAGCAATCAAATTTATCCCTACCTCGGACTTTTGAACCTATCCAAAAAAAAAACAAAAAAACATTGCATCCATCCATTCATTGCATATGCATAAAAAGCAAAACTCTTGGTTTTTATCAAACAAATGCATCCATACATGCATTCATACATTTTCAAAAAGAGAGAGTCTCACTCCGCCCTTTCTTCCACCAGTTTCACGCTGAATTTTTAACACCAGTATAATACTCGCGCTAGAGCAAGACAGAGAATGGCTGAACAAGAACAAGAGAGCGCCCGAGTTAGAGCTGAGCTAGACGAAATCAAAGGAGGCATGTCCCAGATGCGAGAGATGCTGCAAGCTTTAACCTTCAGGTTTGAGGTTCCACAAGCGACCGTTATTTCAGAGACCACGGGCCCAGCAGTAGAAGTCCCACCTCAGAGGACGTTACCCTCAACCCTTCCTCCGTATGGGCTACCTTATGACTTCGTCCCCCGAGCGGAGGTGGTGCACGACATGGGGCAATTTGTCCAACATGCCGTGCCATTACCGGTTTACACTGATGCACGTCCAGTCATCCATACTGTGGTTCCACCAGCTGCCTATACTAGACATGTTCCTCATTATGAAGATCAAAACCACATGTATCAGACTGTTGACTCAACCGTTGCTGGTGACGAAGTAAGGTTTGAGGACTTCAGAGAAGTAAAGGAGAACATGCAGCTCCTCGAGAAGAAGTTCTGAGATCTAGAAGGAGACCACGTCTTTGGATCTGCTGCCAAAGAAATGTGCCTTGTATCCGGGTTGGTGATTCCAGCAAAATTCAAAACTCCGGACTTCGACAAATACAAGGGGCATACTTGTCCAAAAAGCCATCTCATCATGTATTACCGCAAAATGGCTGCACACGTGGAGGATGACAAGCTGATGATTCACTGTTTTCAGGACAGTTTGAGCGGGGCTCCTTCTAAATGGTACCTAAGTCTGGATCAGAACAGGATCAGGTGTTTCCAAGACCTGTCAGACGCATTCATAAAACATTACAAGTATAATATGGACATGGCGCCTGACAGAAGACAGTTGCAGAGCATGTTTCAGCATGATAAGGAGTCTTTCAAAGAGTACGCTCAGAGATGGAGGGAACTGGCTTCCCAGGTTGAACCACCTCTTGCTGAAAAAGAATTGGCTGAATTGTTTATCGACACTGTCCAACCCCAATTCTACGAGAAGATGGTTGGAAGTGCTTCTTTGGGATTCTCCGAGCTGGTTGCTATAGGAGCTCGCGTGGAATATGGTGTAAGGAATGGCAAACTGGCAGCTGTAGCTGGAACTTCAAGTGCTAATCCGAAGAAGTTCTCTGGAGGGTTTCCTAGAAAGAAGGAAGGGGAAACAAATGCCCTGACTGCTGGTCAAGGAAGAGCTCCTCCAAGAAGGAGACCACAATAATATCCACCTCAGCAATGTATTCAACAACCAATTCCCTATCAACCACCCATGTATCCCATCCAGTATGCTCCATAACCATACGTAGCTGCTGTGACGCCTGCGTTCAATCAACAGCCTGCTCAGGCTTATCAAGCGCCTCCAGCTTATCGACCAGCTCCAGTTCAACAACGTGCTGCGGCTCCTCCAGCTTATCAACAAACACCAGCAACTCCTGTTTATCAACAACCGAGAGCGCAAGCGCCGAGGCAGAATGCTCAGAACCAAAATAGGAGACAAGGGGAGAGGGTGACCTTCAATCCAATCCCAATGTCCTACACTGAGTTGTATCCTTCCCTATTGCAAAAGGGTTTGGTGGTTCCCAGACCTATGGGACCTCCACCTGATCGTCTTCCTCCATGGTACAACCCTAATGCACACTGTCCTTTTCACGAAGGTGCCCCCGGGCATGACCTAGAGGGTTGTTACGCTCTGAAGCATAGGGTTCGGGAATTGATTGAGAGCAAGATCTTGTCTTTTAAGGACATGGGACCGAATGTGAAGAATAATCCCCTTCCTCCCCATGGAAATCCTGAAGTCAACGCCATTGAAGACGCTTCTGTTGGTGTTACGGTTGAGAAGGTGGAGGATGTAAAGACTCCTTTGGCAGCATTCCATGCCCGATTGGTGGAAGCTGGCCTGGTTAATGTTGATCATGACAATTGTGAAGAGTGTGCCACACACCCAAGAGGATGTCAGGTGGTACGAGACAATATTCAAAATTCGATGGATAAAGGAGTGCTTCAAATATCCAGTGTTGTGAAGAATGAAGATGTGTTGGTAATTGAACCTTGCTTCAATTTACCTGAACCAGTGGAAATACCTTACTATAGCAGAAGGGTGGCGCCTGAGGATAGTCATCCGTCGCCTGTGGAAATATGTATGCCCGCACCTTTTCCGTATGAGAGCACCAAGGCCGTGCCTTGGAAATATGAGATTACTGCTGTGGATAAGGTTGTTGAAGGAAGTTCAGACGCTGAGGTGACAGAAGCTGTAAGTGAAGACGTCACAAATATTGCAGGAATGAGCAGAATGACCCGTAGTGGTCGAATCTATACGCCTGAATTCAATGTGACTCCTCAAGGGCCAAATAAGGAATCAACGGTTGCAACTCCCACTAAAGAACCCGAAGTGGTCCAATCCGAAGATGCTGTTGAATTCTTGAAGTTGATCAAGAAAAGTGACTACAAGGTTGTGGACCAGTTGCATCAAACACCATCTAAGATCTCTATTCTGTCTCTTCTATTGAACTCCCAAGCCCATAGGGAAGCTTTGTTGAAGGTGCTTGCTCAAGCTCATGTAACACAAAGCATAACAGTAGACCAATTTGATGGAGTAGTTGCAAATATCACAGCCTGCAATACTTTGAGCTTCAGTAGAGAGGAATTACCTGAGGATGGACAAAATCATAATCGTGCCCTCCATATCTCGGTAAAATGCAAAGATGATGCTTTGGCAAGAGTTTTGGTTGATACCGGATCTTCTCTGAATGTTATGCCAAAGAGAACACTCACCAAGTTATCTTATCAAGGACCAGCCATGAAGCCTAGTGCCTTGGTAGTGAAAGCTTTTGACGGTTCCAGGAGAACAGTGATTGGAGAGGTTGAATTGCCCATATTGATTGACCCTCATGTATTCCCGATTAATTTCCAAGTCATGGATATTAATCCAGCGTATAGCTGCTTACTGGGACGTCCTTGGATTCATGCTGCAGGGGCAGTCACCTCCACTTTACACCAAAAGATGAAGTTTGTGGTGGACAATCAACTAATCATCATTTCTGGGGAGGAAGACTTTGTGGTCAGTCACCTTTCATCCTTCAGATATATCGAGGCTGATGAGGACGCTTTGGAAGCTTCTTTCCAAGCTCTTGAAATAGCCAATGCCACTTTTGTGGAAATGAAGGGCCCTGTTGGGAAAGCTTGTTCATCTTTCGCTTCTCTGAAAAGCGCAAAGTCTAGTATTGAAGGAGGAAACCCTGAAGGTTGGGGTCAACTTATTGATATTCGTGAGAAGCATGATCGCTTTGGTCTGGGATATGTGCCTTCCGCTGCGAAAGGAGCCCGAGTCTCTATAAAGGACAACACCCGAAGCATCCAGGAAGTATTCCTCAGCACAGGATTCATCCATGGAGATCAAGTCAATGCAATTGAAGATAGCACCGCCAATGAAGATGAGCCATGTTTAGTTTACCGGTGTGAGACAGCTTTGAACAACTGGAAGGCGGTTGAGATCCCCGAAATTTTTCCTTTGTCAAAGTAATAATTGTTGTATTTTTCCTTTCAAATCCTTAGCTCTGCCCAAGGCTAATGGATCATGTTGTAGGGCCCACTTTCATTTTCAAATAATCATTATCAATGAGTAAAAGGCATTTTGTTAAATTCTTAAAATTCATTTATTTTGCTTTCTCTTAAGAAAATGGCAATATTTTCAAAAACAAAAAAAAAACTTTTCATTTATACATCTTTTATTTTTACTTTTCTAAAAGAAATCAATCATTCAAACATGCAGAATAAACGATAACCCCGTTGAATCCAATGACTTTACTACCTCTCATAACTTTGACTCCCCTATCTACCAAGCGGAAGAGGAGGGTGAAGAAGATTGTTACATCCCCGACGAACTGGCAAGGCTGCTCGAGCACGAGTCCAAAGCCCTTCATCCACATGAAGAACCGGTGGAAACAATCAACCTTGGCACAGAGGAAGAGAAGAAAGAAGTCAAAATCGGCACCACGCTCGAAGCAAGCATCAAAGAGAGATTGGTCAAGCTGTTACAAGAATATGTGGATGTATTTGCATGGTCATACCAGGATATGCCAGGTCTAGACACCGAGATCGTTGAGCACAAGCTCCCGCTTCAGCCAGAATGCCCGCCAGTAAAACAAAAACTCCGAAGAACAAGACCAGATATGGCTCTGAAGATTCGTGAAGAAGTCAAACGACAATTTTGTTGGTGTAAGCCCTAGAGGCCAATACATTTTGGTACTTGTATCGAATAATAAAAGGCATTCTCTTTATTATGGTTGATTAATAAAGTCCCTAGAATAGATAGTCCGTTTAATGTATTAAGTGTGACTTAATCATGAGAACACATTAAACATAAGGACACTATTCTTAAAGTATCCGTAGTCGAGCTTTAGTGTGAAGTGGGATAACATTAAAGCATTAAGACTATTATGTTTGTAGACTGATGATCACATCTCATGGATCATGGATAAAGAGTTATCAAGTCTTAAACATAGGTATGAATATTAGGAGTAATATTTATACCGGATTGACCCGCTATGAGAATACTATATAGAAAGTTATGCAAGGTGTCATAAGTTATTCTCATGGTGATAATAGTGTATTCCACTCTTCGACCTGAAACCACTATGGATCCTAGATGTAGAGTCGAGTGCTTTATTGTTGATCCAACGTTGTCCGTAACTGGATAACCATAAAGACAGTTGATGGGTACTCCACAAAGCATGCTGAGGGACATGAGTGACCTAGATGGAATTTGCCCATCCTGCATAACAGGATAAATGTCTATGGGCCCAATATTGAACTGGACAAGGATGACACGGTCTATGCCTTGTGTTCAATATAGACATAAGGGCAAAAGGGTAATTATACACATAAGTATTATCACAGAAGGAATTGTCAGATCACATGACATTTTCGTGTCTTGGGTAGTAGTGATGTGTTGCTAGATACCGCTCACTGTTTATTATGTTAAATGCGTGATTTAATATAATTGCCAACGTCACGGAAACCTACAGGGTCACACACAAAGGACGGAATGATGAGAGATAGAGTAACTAAGGAATACCGTAAGGTACGGTGCCCTTAAGTGAGTTATAGAGCATCGTAAGGTACGATGTACTTGAGTAGAATACGAAATATGGTAAGGTACCATGAGCTTAAGTGATTTTGGGCATATTATAAGATATGGGCCAAAATACACTTAAGTGGGCTTTAAGCTTGAAGCCCACACAAGTGGTTCTATAAATAGAACCCTTGTGCAGAAGCAAAAATTTGCGGTTGCATTATTTTCGTTTTCTCTCTCTCTCTCTCTCACTCAAAGCCTTCATTCGTACCAGCTAGCACTAAGATTGAAGGAATCTGTTCGTGTGGACTGAGTAGAGACGTTGTCATCGTTCAACGTTCGTGATCACTCCGTGGATCTGCATCAGAGGTTTTGATCGTCACAAGAGATCTGCACCAAAGGTTTCGATCATCACAAGAGGTAAATATTCTATCACTGATCATGACCATTCGTAAGGATCTCTAAAGGAGAAATTATTAATTTCCGCTGCGTTTTGGACCGCAATTCTCCTTCAAATTTAACGCTGGTTTTCTCGCAGTGGCGAAGTACCCACAATGGGTAGCTGACATTGTACCTGTGCCTAAAAAGGATGGCAAGGTGAGGATGTGTGTTGACTATAGGGATCTGAACAAAGCTAGTCCAAAGGACGATTTCCCTCTACCACACATTGATACTCTGGTAGATAACACTGCAAGATTTGCTGTCTTCTCCTTTATGGACGGTTTTTCGGGATACAATCAAATCAAGATGGCTCCAGATGACATGGAGAAGACCACTTTTATCACCCCTTGGGGGACTTTTTGCTACAAGGTAATGCCTTTCGGTCTCAAAAATGCTGGGGCAACTTACCAAAGAGCTATGGTCACTCTCTTCCATGATATGATGCACAAGGAGATAGAGGTATATGTTGACGACATGATCGCTAAATCTCAGAATGAAGAAGATCATATGAGCCATCTGAAGAAGCTGTTTGAACGCCTCAGAAAGTTTAGATTACGATTAAACCCTGCAAAATGCACATTTGGTCTCCGTTCGGGGAAGTTGCTTGGCTTCATCGTTAGTCAACGAGGAATTGAGGTAGACCCTGACAAGGTCCGAGCTATACAAGAAATGCCTGCTCCACGCACCGAGCGAGAGGTCAGAGGTTTCCTTGGACGTTTGAATTACATCTCAAGGTTTATCTCACACATGACGGCCACGTGTGAGCCTATCTTCAAATTGCTTCGAAAAGATCAAGCTGTTGAATGGAATTCTGATTGTCAAAATGCTTTTGAGAAGATTCGTCAATACTTACAAGAGCCTCCTATTTTAATTCCACCTGTCCCAAGAAAGCCATTAATCATGTATATGACGGTGCTTGAAGGGTCGATGGGATGCGTGCTGGGGCAACATGACGAAACTGGTCGGAAAGAACATGATATTTACTATCTGAGTAAAAAGTTTACCGATTGTGAAAGTCGATATTCGCTTTTGGAGAAAACTTGTTGCGCGCTGGCATGGGCCGCTCGTCGTTTGAGGCAGTACATGATTTTCCATACTACTTTGTTGATCTCGAAAATGGATCCAATAAAGTACATCTTTGAGAAACCTGCCTTGACTGGAAGACTTGCCCGTTGGCAGATGCTTTTGTCAGAATACGACATCCAGTATGTAACCCAAAAGGCAATCAAAGGAAGTGTTTTAGCAGAGTATCTTTCTCACCAACCAGTTGAAGACTATCAGGCGTTGAAGTTTGATTTCCCCGATGAGGATATCATGGTGATAAAGGATTGTGAGATCCCAGGCCCAGATGAAGGACCAGAACCAGGATCTCGATGGAAGCTCGCATTTGATGGTTCCTCCAATTACAGTGGTCATGGTGTGGGGGCTGTTTTGATGAATCCAAATGGTGGCTTTACCCCTTTCACAGCAAGGTTGTGCTTTGATTGTACAAATAATATCGCCGAATATGAAGCCTGTATCCTTGGTCTTGAAGCTGCAATTGATCTCCGAATCAAGATCCTTGAGGTGTATGGAGATTCAGCCTTAGTGATCTATCAAGTCAAAGGAGAATGGGAAACTCGCGATGCGAAGCTGATCCCGTATCGCGCTCATGTTGTGAAGATGATAGAATACTTCGACGATATCACTTTCCATCACATCCCAAGAGTAGAAAATCAAGTGGCTGACGCTTTGGCAACATTAGCATCAATGTACCAAGTCAGATTCCACAATGAAGCTCCACTTATTCGAATCGAGCGAAGAGATGAGCCTGCCTACTGTCAGCTGATTGAAGAAGAAACTGATGGTAAACCTTGGTTTCATGATATCAAGCGATATCTTCTAAATCAAGAGTATCCAGAAGATGCTACATTGTTGGATAAGAAAACTCTAAGGAGGTTATCGTCCAAATTCTTTTTGAGCAATGATGTGCTTTACAAGAGAAACCATGACATGGTTCTGCTCAGATGCGTGGATAGACACGAAGCAGACATGTTAATTAAGGAGATTCATGAAGGATCCTTTGGGACCCATGCCAATGGACATGCCATGGCAAAGAAGATTTTGAGAGCTGGCTATTACTGGTTGACCATGGAGTCTGATTGTTTCAGCTATGCAAGAAAATGTCATAAATGCCAAATTTATGCGGATAAGGTGCATGTACCGCCAACACTGTTGAATGTTTTGACATCACCTTGGCCTTTTTCAATGTGGGGCATCGACATGATTGGTGCTATAGAGCCCAAGGCTTCCAATGGTCATTGCTTCATCCTGGTTGCCATCGATTACTTTACTAAATGGGTAGAGGCTGCTTCCTACACCAATGTGACGAGACATGTGGTTGCTCGCTTTATCAAGAAGGAGATTATCTGTCGCTATGGAATCCCAAGCAAGATCATCACTGACAACGGTTCAAACTTGAACAACAAGACAATGACAGAATTATGTGAGAGTTTCAAGATTGACCACCATAATTCTTCTCCATATCGTCCAAAGATGAATGGTGCTGTTGAAGCTGCCAACAAAAATATCAAGAAGATCCTGCAAAAGATGGTGAAAACTTATAAGGATTGGCACGAGATGCTACCCTTTGCTTTGCATGGATACCGGACCTCAGTCCGCACTTCAACAGGGGAAACCCCATTCTCCTTAGTGTATGGGATGGACGCAGTTCTCCCAGTCGAAGTAGAGATACCTTCAATGAGAATATTGATGGAAGCCAAGCTGGATGAAGCTGAATGGATCCAGAATAACTATGATCAACTTAACCTCATTGATGAGAAGCGTATGACCGCTCTGTGCCATGGACAATTGTACCAACAACGAATCAAGAAAGCATTTGACAAAAAGGTCCGTCCTCGAGAGTTCAAGGAAGGAGATCTCGTGCTCAAGAAGATCTTGCAAGTATACAAAGACTCGCGTGGGAAGTGGACTCCCAACTATGAAGGCCCATACGTTGTAAAGAGAGCATACTCTGGAGGTGCTCTATTTCTCACAACTATGGATGGCGAAGAGTTCATTCACCCTGTGAACTCTGATGCAGTCAAAAGATATTATGCCTGACAAATCCCGGTGGATTGAAAACCCGAAAGGGCAGTCTAGGCAAAAATTAGGGATAAAAAAAAGAAGATGATAGCTCGCTAAGTTGAAAACCTGAAAGGGTGACTTAGGCAAAAAGGAGCGTCCCGGTGGATTGAAAACCCGAAAGGGCGATCCAGGCAAAAATTAGGGACAAAAGGCATAGACTGCATCGGTTCGTCACTGATCAACACAGAAGAGCTAAAAATGGAAGATCAATCTAGTTACTCCCTTCAGAAGGGAGGTCCCGTGGAGTCATTGTTATTAGGGATAATAGTAGTCATTGTGATTCAATGTAAACCTTTCCCTATTGCCATTTTCAAATTTGTAACATTCCATGGAGCTACGCCATTTGCGTGCTACCATTCTTGAATAAATACAAGTTTGCCTATCAAATTCTATCATTTGCTATTTTTTCTGACTTTCTTTGTTATGCAAAATGTCATTTATTTGTTAATAATGGAGTTTTGAACTCAAAAAGAATTTTTCAAACATATTGAGAAACACAATTTAGCTTTGACATGTGGAAATATTAAAAGGAAATCTTTCGTCTTTCCCCGCAAGTCTCAAGTTGCAAGACTCCCCTTGGATGATTAACATCTATCTCCAGAGAGCACAAATTTATCATTCTCTGGAAGGATTATTGGGCCAGTTGTAACTGTTCAGCTTGATAAATCCTCCTTTGATGCATTTACTCACTCCTTTGGTTGAGTTATTGGTGTTGAAGATTCAGTACCTCCATAAAGCTTTCCCTAATGTGCAGTCTGTATATTGTCAGCATTTGCATTTCATATATCATGCATAAAAGAAAATTCAAACCATGCATAACCGAAATATACTTCGGGCTCATTTTGCATTGACCCAGGTCTTGTTGTTGATCTTATATATTTTAACCTCTAATTCCAATTTGAATTTGGTGCCCTTAAACCATCATCTGGTTTTCGCAGTCATTCTCAAGTCCAATTGTTGTTGGCAGAAATCTGTTAAAAGCTGGTTGTAATCCATTTGCTTACAGTCAAAGTCCAATTGTTGTTGGCACCTATCCGTTAAAGTTTGGTTGTGATCCATTACTTATGGTCAAAAGTCCAATTGTTGTTGGCACGTACAGAGAGTTTAATTATCCTGTCTTTCCTGATGGTTCCGTGAAAGTCATGTATGACTTATCATCTTGAGGAATTTCCAGAAGCTTGGAGGTTCTTCGTGTTAGAAAGCTCCAATGATGTTCCTTTGTTTGTTTTCCAATATTCTCAGGTCATGTATGAACCTATTGGTAAAACTCCCTTTGTTTTTTCCCAAGTGATGTCAGGTCATGTATGAACCTATTGATGAAACTTGCTTTGTATGTTTTCCAATGTTCTCAGGTCATGTATGAACCTATTGGTAAAACTCCCTTCGATTTTTTTCCAAGTGTCGTCAGGTCATGTATGAACCTGCCTGTTAAAAATTCTTTGAATAATCAAGTGTTGACAGGTCATGTATGAACCTGCTGTTGAAAATTCTTTGGATGTTCCAGCATTGTTAGGTCATGTATGAACCTGTTGCTGTTGAGCTTTTATTCCAATATTCTCAGGTCATGTCTGAACCTGTTTTTGAAGAATATTTCCAATGTTGTCTAAGTCATGTATGAACTTGTTGTGGAAATTTTCTCAAAATGTTCCAGCATTGTTAGGTCATGTATGAACCCGTTGCTGTTGAGCCTTTATTCCAGTTTTACCAGGTCATGTATGAACCTGTTGCTGAGCTTTTTATTCCAATATTCTCAGGTCATGTCTGAACCTGTTTTTGAAGAATCTTTCCAATGTTGTCTAAGTCATGTATGAACTTGTTGTGGAAATTTTCTCAAAATGTTCCAGCATTGTTAGGTCATGTATGAACCCATTGCTGTTGAGCCTTTATTCCAGTTTTACCAGGTCATATGTGAACCTGTTGTTGAGTTTTTATTCCGGGGTCAGGTCATACTTGAACCTGCTCTGAAGAGTTTTTCTTTTTGTTCGATACTATTCAGGTCATATATGAACCTGTTATTGAGCTTTTATTCTGGGGTCAGGTCATACTTGAACCTGCTCTGAAGAGTTTTTTCCAATTTTTGTTCAATACTATTTAGGTCATATATGAACCTGTTATTGAGCTTTTATTCCGGGGTCAGGTCATACTTGAACCTGCTCTGAAGAGTTTTTCCAATTTTTGTTCAATACTATTCAGGTCATATATGAACCTGTTGTTGAGCTTTTATTCCGGTATCAGGTCATACTTGAACCTGTTCTGAAGATTCTTTCCTTTTGTTCAATACTATTCAGGTCATATATGAACCTGTTGTTGAACTTTTATTCCGGGGTCAGGTCATACTTGAACCTGCTCTGAAGAGTTTTTCCAATTTTTGTTCAATACTATTCAGGTCATATATGAACCTGTTGTTGAGCTTTTATTCCGGGGTCAGGCCATACTTGAACCTGCTCTGAAGAGTTTTTCCAATTTTTGTTCAATACTATTCAGGTCATATATGAACCTGTTCTTGAGCTTTTATTCCGGGTCAGGTCATACTTGAACCTGCTCTAAAGAGTTTTTCCAATTTTTGTTCAATACTATTCAGGTCATATATGAACCTGTTGTTGAGCTTTTATTCTGGTGTCAGGTCATACTTGAACCTGCTCTGAAGAGTTTTTCCAATTTTTGTTCAATACTATTCAGGTCATATATGAACCTGTTGTTGAACTATTATTCCGGTGTCAGTTCATATATGAACCTGTTCTGAAGAGTCTTTCTCTATGATTGTTCCAGTATTATCAGGTCATATATAAACATGTTGATACACTCTTCTTGAATTTTTCTGAGTTTGTTAGGTCATACCTGAACCTGCTGTCAGAACTTCTTGATATTCCCCAGCGTTGTTAGGTCATATGCGAACTGGTTGTAGCATCTTTTCCTTTTTTCGGGTTAGTAAGTCATATGTGAAATTACTATCGAAACCTCTTGTATTCCAAGTATCGATGATCAAATTTCACTTTGAGTACTCCCCGTTGTGTCTGATTCTCCAGCCGAATTTGTCTTCCCCAGCGGGTTTGTTTTTTTACCATTTGTCTGTCTCTCTGTGGACCACCAGCATTCCCCACAGCTTGGTCTGTCTAGTAGCATCTCCTGCCAAGGGTCCACCATATCCCTAGCAGGGAAGAAAATTAAAAAAAAAATCATGCATCCATGCATATCATATCATATCATATCATACCATATCACATCACATCATGTCATAGGGATTCAGGATCAAAATCCGGGTCTCCTTAGTATTTAACCATCTCCCACTATGATCATATGAAAAGTGTCCTGCTCCATATTCTCTAGTTGAAGATACTTAAATAGGGGCAACTGTCATACCCCGATTTTGATCCTGAATTGTTTCCATTTTTTTCATTTTTTTATTTGGCACTTGGCCTAAAGTTCGTTTGCATACATTCATTCCCAAATCCATATTTTGTGATAAACATTGGTTATTATCTAACTTTTTGATCATGGTGCTTTGTGATTACAAATTGGATTTTAGTTATCTGACTTTTTTAATTTTTCAATTTTAATTTAATTTCAAAGTAAATCTAATTCCAAATTTCGAATTAATCTTAATTGTTTTTTTACTAATGATTCAAACTCTAATTGATTTTTATTTTCAAATAAATGTTAGAATTGATATCAAAGTAATTTTAACAAATTATAGACTAATTTGATTTTAATTGGTGTTATTGGTTTTTTGGATTTTAAATTGACATTTAGATGAGTTTTAGATTATTTCGAAATAATCCCTATCCATTTCTACAACCACAAATTCATTTCATTCAAACCAAATTCAAACATTCATTACATCATTCAAATGTCCAAATAATCATTTCATTCATTAACAATCCAATTACTTTAGAATAACCATGTCAAAAAAATAATAACCAAGCATGATCCCATAAACATGTCCATATGCATTGCATTACATGAGATTTGGCATTGTGTGAATCATTTTACATAAGCTAAATACTATTACAACTTATTACATCCTAATGACTAATACATATTACAATAATTGGTTGGAATTAAAAGGGAATATAAAAAAAATTCGACAATAAAAAAGAAACTCATCAACTTTTTCCCTCACCGTCTCCCTCCACCATCATCATTTTCTCCTTGAACCAATCTTCAACAATTCTGGAAAAATAGCAACAAACCTGATGCTAAAAAGAAGGGTTGGCTTTCATTTTCTTGCGATGAACCTGTAGCTGTAGCAGGTTCGGAATCAGTTTTGGAATCTTCAGTTTGCTTGGTTTGAGAAGGTTTATGAAAAGGATCCTGCTATTGTGGCAAAAGAAGCCATTCAGGAAGCTTCTCGTAATGGTTCGGATGTGGTGCTCGTTGATACAGCTGGTCATATGCAGGATAATGAACCGTTGATGAGAGCACTGTCAAAGCTGATCTACCTTAACAATCTCCACACTGAAATTCTTCTCGGCACATGGGTTCCGGCTCTGAATATATTTGAGTCCAGCTTACGACGTCGAAACTTTGCAGAAGCTCGTTGAGGCGTTTGTAGCACAGGAACATCCTGAAACATTAAAAAACTGGAGGAATTCAGTTTACTTATCACTCAAGCCATAAGCTAAATTCAAAAACAACAAACTTGGCATATGCCTCTCACTGCAGCACTCGATGTTGCATATTGGATCCTTCTAACTTTCCATTTCCAAAAGATAAGTCATGGATGATTCAGCATGTTGCTGTTACTTGCATCTCTTTAGATGAAGGACCTTCACCCATTGATAGTCGGTATCTAAACAGACCTCAAACCTGCAGGTTTTGGTTTCCAAGCAAACAAAACAAATTGTACATCAGTTCAATAATAATATTAAACCAGATCATGTAACAATGGTAGCAGTTCTAAACAGACCTCAAACCTACAGCTTGTATTCATTCCGGTTTTGTAGCACAAGGGCAATTGCTATTTAGACAAATGATAGAAGTCTACGCAAATAAATTCAAGGATTAAGCACTATTCTTGTATGGACCATCTCTTTGGAAGAGTTGGTCTCATTGACAAAGCAAAGGAGTTTGGATGTACAAGATTATATATGTACGGTTACCGTCATTCTAAGACCCACCGGAGTCATTTCAAGACGGTTAAATTCTTAAACTGACTATTGTGCTTCAGCCTCATCAAGATACAAGCCAAGCACCTGTTATTAAAATCAACCGGCGGCCAATGCAATTTTGTGCAGAATTCCAAACTTGACAAACCTGCAGCAGAAAGAAGTGAAGGTTAAGCCTGTCAATCTAATGGAGTAATCTTATGCAGGTAGGAATACAGAATCAATGGAGGAAAGAGCTGTTGGTATTATGCAGGCAACACCTGTTACAACTAGAGAGAAAGAACTGCATTTGCAGGTGACTCAACTCCAACAGAGCACCGGAAGCCTTGTCGACGAATTGCGGAGACAAAAGATGAAAAATGTTCGGTTAGAGAGACAGTTGAGCAGTGTGAACAACAAAATTGAAAAATGAAGAACAAGATGATGAGCTTTATCATGGTTTGACTAATCTTGAGGGATAGGGGCATATCTTATTACCATGTATGAACGTGTGGTTGCGGCAGACAACAGTTTTTGAGATGCTATTCCTTGAGTCAACCAGCCAATTCAAACCACGAGTCAGCATAGCATAACAACCCAAATATATTAATGCACTAACAGCAGTATAACAGCAGGCTTGGTTTTGGATCGCACCAAACTGTCTTCCAAATACCTGCAATCGGCTTCTGAGTGACTCCAACAAGGACTGCCGGTCTTCCGCAAAGTTCTGTTGGAATGCTTCCAGCTCCATCATCACCAACAATGCAATTTCTGAGAGAAATATTTGCGGTAAGAGTACTGGAGATACCGATGTTGTTCGAGCAATGGAGATTAAAACATGCCCTGGAGTGTCTTCCGTTCCAAGGTCCTGAAGGTGAGAAAAACAAGAAAGGGGGGGTTTGAATTGTTTGGAAAATAAGCGCTTTTTCAAAATGAAAATCACACAAGGATTTTATACTGGTTCGCTTATAACACAAAGCTACTCCAGTCCACCCGGCCAAGGTGATTTCGCCTTCAACAAGGACTTAATCCACTAATCTTGAAAGATTGATTACAAACAACGTCTAAGAGAAAGATCTCTTAGTCCTCTCAAGTATACAGACTACACAGAGTCACTTGAGGAAATAAACAAACAATAGATAAAAGATTTATGTAATCTAGAGTGCTTCTAAGAAAGCAAATATTACAATAGTAAGAACAAAAGTGATTCACGTTATAAGCAAAAGCTTCGTGAAGGTTTAGAGAGCAAGAGTGTTTCCTTGAGCGTTGATGTTTCAGTATATTTTTCCTTGTATGTGTTGTGTACTGAATGTTGATTTGCAGTCCTTTATATAGATCAGTGAGGTAGTAGTTGAAATTGATGAGTAATAAAATGAATTTACGCCATAACATAAATAGCTTCTGCCAGGATAACTTTCTCTCCTTGAAATGACTACTTACCACATATAGTACCTTCTTTATTGAAATTGGAGATTAACGTCTCTTTCTGTATTAGGAAATCCATTTACAAAACTTTACTTGACTTTAACATTACTCTTTCATAATTAGCAATTCCATAATCAGAGTCTTCATGTTTCTGGAGATCTTGGAATCTGCTATCTAGCTTCTGATGTTGATCTTTTGAGTTCTGATGATTTCTTCAGATAGCGCCAAGAGCTTCTGAAGTTTGACATACTGTTGTTCAGAATCAGAATTTCTAGAGCGTACTTCTTGTTCAGATGCTTCTGATATTTTGCTGTTTTGCTCAGAGTTAGACTTTCTTGAACGTGTTTCTACTTCAGATGCTTCTGATCATTTGATAATTTGTATCTGATCTGGTTCTGTATCTGATGACGTCATCAGATCTCTTCCTTCTTTCTTTAGAACCCTGCACACTTAGAAACTTTTCGTTAGGGTGCCATTTTTGGTTTCATCCTTTGTTATCATCAAAATCATGGAATCTGTTGTAGAACAATTTTTGTTCTTACAATCTCCCCCTTTTTGATGATGACAAAACAATCTTAATTAGCAGATGAAACATATGAAATATCAGATCAGATAGACAAGAGCACCCCCTGAGATAGTGCTAGGGAGTTCAGAAGTTCTTACCAGAGCTTCTAAGTAAAGAGGTTTCTTGATACCTTCTGCAATTTCTTAAGTCCAGGTTAGATAAATTTATTTTTAAGAAAAATATGTTGCAGAATGCTTAAGGTATTTAGACAATATTTTCATCAGAGCTATTAATGACTTCTCCCCCTTTTTGTCAGAATCAAAAAGACATAGCAAAAATAAATAATTGAAGAAAAAAAAACATTGTATTTAGATAAAAAGCAACAGAGGCAAAAAGAACAAATAAACATCAGAAACAGAGAAATCAGAGCAACAAGCAATAAGTCCTAAGTGCCTAGGGGTTCGGAGGCGGAGGCATTCTCTGAAGCAACATAGCCAGCATGTTCTGAATGTTGTCGTTGACAGTGTCTTGTTTATCCATTCTGGCACGGAGTTCATTCTGATCTTGCTTAAGTTCTTTCAGCGTCTGGAGAACCATAGGGATAACAGAAGAAGAAGACTCCCCCTGAGTCAGAGCCTGTTGTGCTTCAGCAGCAGCCAGCGCTTCAGCTTCAGCAGCAGCTTGTGCTTCAGCTTCCTTTATCCTTAGAATTTCAGCTTCTCTTGCTCTTTCTTCCTCCAGCCTTCTAGCCTCTTCTTCAGCTTCTCTTGCTAATCTCTCTTCTTCCAGCCTTCTGGCTTCAGCTTCTCTTGCAAGTCTTTCCTGAAGTCTTGCCTCAGCATCTCTGATGTAGCCATTTCTGACTTGTTCAGAGATGTTCTTCAGTCTAAAAGCCTCAGAGGTCATCCAGCCAATGACTCTGTTCCAGTGTGTCCTTACAGAGTCAGGATCATCACTGACTTCAGAGTTAGTGGTCAGAGACTTGACCTTTTGTACTGAAGCCCCTACGACCAGCATGATGGCTTCCTCAAGGGTAGGTATAGAAAGGTCAGGTTCAGAGGTATGAGGTGGAGATGTTGGAGGGCTGAGATTTAATGTGAGAGGTTCAGATTCTGCTTCAGGTTGAGGTTCAGATCTTTGGGGTGAAGCGTAAAGAGGGTTTAAGTCTAATGGTTCAGTTTCAGCTTCAGGTTCAGGTTCAGCGGAGGTGTTTGGAGGGGTGATATCAGAGGTGTGGAGGTCAGAGGGTTGAGTTTCAGAGGGTTGGTCTTCAGAAGTAATGTTGGTTGTTTGTTCTGGTGGAGGTGAAGTTGCTTCAGATTGTGTTTGTGTTGGTTGTTGTGAAGCAAGGTTTTGAGCCTGAATTTGGGCTAAGGTTGGGGAGTCAGGGTCAGAGTATTCTTGGTCAGAGGAGATTTGAAGGTATGAGGGTGATTCTGGGGCTGAAGATGAAGAGGAACTGGTTTGGTTCAGTTTTTCAGCTTCAGATAAGGGTAGTGTTGTATGGGCAAGATTAAATTTAGGTCGAGGTTCTGAGGTTCTGGTGGTTGAAGGTGGGATTTCAGAGGTTGTATAAATGGGTGGTGTTGGGAGAGGATTAGAGGAAGGAGTAGAGGAAACCATCAGAGGTTCAGAGGAAATAGGAGGAACAGACGTACCAGTAGAAATTTGCAGAGGAGCTGGAGATCTGCTTCCAGAAGATTCTCCAAGTCTTGCCTTCTTTGCCTGTGATGTTATCTTCTTCTCAGAGAGACCTCTCTTGTACCTGACGAAGTCTTCTTCTGAATCTAGACAATCGTCGAGGCTGAAGTCAGAGATGTCAACACCTTCATCCAGCAGACGCTGAAGATAGATAGCAACCGCATCTCTGGGTTCATTCTTGTAGAACCTAGCAAGACCATGAGGCAGCTTCCTCTGATCTTTCAAGGAATCCCAGGATGTGTCCAGCGTGGGTCTGACTTGAATCTTCTTTATTATTCCCATACTCTTGAGATTTCTGGCGTTCAGAGGCTTCCCAGTATCTATTGCCAGATCTTGCATCAGCTTGGCCTTCTCCAGATGATCTACCAGCCCATTCTCGATGAAAACATCAGATAACAATCTTCCCAGAGGGATGTAGGATCTGGGCTTCATGTTGTTTCTGGTCTCCCTGACAGAGTCTCTTAGGTATCTGAAGAGTATTGCAGGAAGGCAGATCTTCACACCCTTGTGAATGCAATACAGAATGCACTTCTGATCTGCATTGATGTAATCAGAGGAGTTTGAGGCTGGGCGGTGGTGAATAGTTCCCAGAATGATCTTGAGCCACACTCTGAGGTTCTGATGCAGCTCTTTGTTCTTTGAAGGATTTCCTTCAGTGTTGGGTTTGAAGATGGTTGGATTGATTACTTCAGCAACGCGCCTTGATCTAGGGTTGATGTTGTAAATCCTTTTTCCTCCATCTTTCTCCATGTTCAACAAAGAAGCAATTGACTCTTCAGTAATTACTATCTTTACCCCCAAAACATAGGAGACGATGAAATGGTCATCAGCATCTGCAAATCTCCAGAACTCCTTGATGAGAAGTGGGTAAACAGGGCCATAGAGCCTTTGGAAGTAGTTTCCCCAACCTTGTTGACGAAGTTCTTCAGTAAGATCAACTCCATTTCTTCTCAAGTTGTCAAAGTCCACCAGTGTTTCACATAACACATCCAATCCCTCAAAGGGAGTTGCTAGGTTGATGTGAGGTAAACGATCAAGGATATGGGGTTCCTTGTATACTGGAGTAATGGAAACGCCTGTAACCATTGGAGTTGAAATGCTTTAAGTTTGGGCAGTGGTGGTGGATTCCATTTGTTGAGAGAAGTTGAAAACTTCTTGTTGTTGAGCATCCATAGTTGAAGAAGAAGATGAAGAGTTTGCAGAAATGCTTCAGAGAGGTTTAGGGTTTTAGAGAGGGTTTGAGAGTGAGTGAGAGTGATAAGTGTGTGAAAAGTGAGAAAAGTGTTTAAATACCCTAAGTTAAAACACATGCAAAACGACACACAATATTGCGTTAGCACAAAGCTCAAGTAAGCACGCTTGGAGGAGAAATGATTAAGGCTAATTAATGAATGTCTAATCCCAACAGTATGCACACTGCTCGAGGAGATCTCAAACGTTTCCCTTTGATTTTCTTCTGGACAGCTGTCTAGAAGTTCTAGGGTTGGACGCTAAGTGCTCCACGTGTTGATGTATCTGATCTTCAGGAATACCAAAGGATTGGTTCCTGGAGATTTCTAACTCAGATATCTTCTTAACTTGGTAGAAGTATCAGAGTCAGAGGCAGAAACACATTTGTTTATGTCAGAGTCTCATTTTACATTTTCAGAGCCACACTTCATTCTGGACAATTTTGAATGTTCAGATTTTCTAAGATAAAAAGAAATCTATCTTCAGCTAGAGGCTTAGTAAAGATATCTGCCCATTGATGATCTGTATCAATGAACTTCAATGTTACTATCCCTTTCTGAACATAGTCTCTGATAAAATGATGTTTTATTTCAATGTGTTTAGCTCTGGAATGTAGAATGAGATTCTTACTTAGACAAATGGCAGCAGTATTATCACAGAAGATAGGAATGTTACTCTCAAAAATTTGCAGATCTTCTAACTGATGCTTCATCCAGAGCATCTGAGTTGTGCACAGTGATGCTGAGATATATTCTGCTTCTGCAGTTGATAGAGCGATAGTTGACTGTCTTTTGCTAGCCCAGGAGATTAGATTGTTTCCCAGAAGCTGGCAATTTCCAGATGTGCTTTTTCGTTCTAGTCTATCTCCTGCATAATCTGCATCACAGTAACCAGAAAGTCTATACTCTGATGTTTTCTTATACATCAGGCCCAGGTTAGGAGTTCCTTTCAGATACTTAAGAATTCTCTTAACTGCTGTTAAATGAGATTCTCTAGGATCTGATTGGAATCTGGCACAGAGACAGACACTAAAGAGAATATCAGGACGAGTAGCAGTCAGATAGAGAAGAGAGCCTATCATACCTCGATAGAGCTTCTGACAAACCTTTGAGCTTACTTCTTCTTTTTCAAGAATGCATGTTGGATGCATTGGAGTTTTTGCAGAGTTGCAGTTAGCCATGTCAAATTTCTTCAGAACATCTTTAATATATTTGCTTTGATGAACATATGTAACTTCTGAAGTTTGGTTAATTTGAATTCCCAGAAAGAACTTTAGTTCTTGCATTAGACTCATTTCAAATTCTGTCTGCATTAACTTAGAGAATTCTTGACAAACAGAGGCGTTAACTGAACCAAAAATAATGTCATCAACGTATATCTGGCATATCATGAGATCATTGTTAAGGTTCTTACAGAAAAGTGTGGAGTCAACTTTCCCTCTGATAAAATTGTGTTCCAGAAGAAAATTGCTTAAACGTTCATACCAAGCTCTGGGAGCTTGTTTAAGTCCATATAAAGATTTTTTAAGTTTAAAAACATGTTCTGGAAAGTTTGGATTTTCAAAACCTGGAGGTTGGTTGACATACACTTCTTCTGATATATAACCATTAAGGAATGCACTCTTGACATCCATTTGATATAATTTAATAGAATGGTTAATAGCAAAGGATACAAGAAGACGAATAGATTCTAACCTTGCGACTGGAGCAAAAGTTTCATTATAATCAATACCTTCTTGTTGACTATAACCTTGAGCTACCAGTCGAGCTTTGTTTCTGACGACTTCTCCTTTCTCATTCAGCTTGTTTCTGAATACCCATATGGTTCCAATAACGTGAGTGCCTCTGGGCTTTGGAACAAGATCCCAGACATCATTCTTTGTGAATTGATCTAATTCTTCTTGCATGGCTGAAACCCAGTCGTTATCTTGAAGTGCTTCATCACAGGACATAGGCTCAATCAGAGACACTAGTCCCAGAGGAGTATCTTCAGAGGTCCTGAAGGTAGATCTGGTTCTGACAGGTTCGTCCTTGTTTCCCAGAATCAAATCTTCAAATATCTTAATACGACTTTTGACTTTCTTTGGGATTTCTGGGGATTTTATTTCTTCAGAGTTCTGAATGACAGTTGCTTCTGGAATTTTATCAGATCCTGCAAGAGTGATTTCTAAATCTGCAAAATTTTCAACTAGCTTTGACTTTTCAGGGTCAAGCTTATCATCAAATCTGACATGAATTGATTCTTCCACAATTTTGGTTTCTGTGTTGTATACTCTGTAGCCTTTAGAGCGTTCTGAGTATCCTAACATAATACCTTTCTGTGCTTTGGAATCAAACTTGTTCAGATGTTCTTTAGTGTTTAAAATAAAGCAAGAACATCCAAAAGGATGAAAATATGAAATGTTTGGTTTTCTTCCTTTACACAGTTCATAGGGAGTCTTTTCCAGAATGGGTCTTATAGAGATTCTATTCTGAATGTAACACGCTGTATTTACAGCTTCTGCCCAAAAATGCTTTGCCACATTAGTTTCATTGATCATGGTTCTGGCCATCTCTTGGAGTGTCCTATTCTTTCTCTCCACAACTCCATTTTGTTGTGGAGTTCTAGAGCAGGAGAAATCATGGGATATTCCATTAGAGTCAAATAATTCTTCAAAATCTTTGTTTTCAAATTCTCCACCATGATCACTTCTGACTCTAACAATTTTAGCATCAAATTCTTTTTGCACTTTGGAGCAGAAACTAGTGAATACAGAGTGAGACTCACTCTTGTGCTTTAGGAATTTTACCCATGTCCAGCGACTGTAATCATCAACAATGACTAGTCCATACTTCTTTCCATTAACTGATGCTGTTTTTACAGGACCAAATAAGTCAATGTGAAGAAGTTCCAGAGGCTTAGAGGTAGAAACAACATTTTTCTTTTTAAAGGATGTTTTTGAAAATTTTCCTTTCTGACATGCTTCACACAGAGCATCTGAAGAAAACTTTAGTTTAGGTAGGCCTCTGACTAACTCGAGTTTAGTTAGCTGAGAAAGTTTCCTCATGCTAATGTGGCCCAAGCGTCTATGCCATACCCATTGCTCTTCGTGAACCGACATCAGACATTTAACATTTTGTTCTTTTAAATCAGAAAGATTAATTTTATAAATGTTGTTTTTCCTCTTGCCTGTGAAAAGGACAGAGCCATCGTTTTGATTAATGGCTTTACATGTTTTTTGATTAAAGATTACATCATAACCGTTATCACTTAATTGACTTATGGATAATAAGTTATGCATTAATCCTTCTACATAAAGGACATCAGATATAGAGGGAAGAGTACCATTACCAATAGTTCCGGAGCCTCTGATCCTTCCTTTCTGATCTCCTCCGAAGCCTACAAATCCAGCGTCTTTAAGTTCCAGACTTTGGAACATAGACTTTCTTCCCGTCATGTGTCGCGAGCATCCAGAGTCCAGGTACCATGACTGGTGTCTGAACTTTGCTGCATAGGATATCTGCAACATAGACAATCTTATCCTTTGGTACCCAGAATCTCTTGGGTCCTTTCAGATTAGTTTTCCCAGAGTTTCTTATAACTTTGGGTTTTCTAGCATTTTTAAATTTTTGTTCTTGTGTGTGTGTATAGTGATATGAAAAGGGAGACTTAAGTTGGTTACTGGTAGAAGTTTTATCTTCCTTAGGATCATACCCAATTCCCTTTTTATTGTTCTGACTTACTCCATAAATCATGGATGCCATAATACTCCTATCTATCCCATTTTTCAGAAATTCTTGAAAGGCTTCTTCGTATTTATAAATTATTTTATTTGAAGTTTGTGGTGCTTGAGACAACACTTCTTCTAATTCTAAGCTTTTTCTCTTTGCTCCATCTCTTTCTAATGTTAAAGATCTAATCGTATCTTCTCGTGCTAGAATTGTCATCTCAAGTTCACTGCATTCTTCAAATTTTACTTTAAGACAGCCTTTAATGTTTTTAAACTTTTGTTTTAATTTCTGATATGAGCTAAGAGTTTCTGACAAACAAGATTCTAGATCAGATCGAGAAAGTTCAGAAAATACCTCTTCAGATTCTTCATCTGAGCTACTCCTGGATGTGGTAGCCATAAGTGCCACGTTGGCCTGTTCATCAGAGTCAGATTCTGATGATCCAGATTCACTATCATCCCAGGTAGCCATCAGTCCTTTCTTTGTCCTGAAGGTATTTTTCTTGAAGTTTTCTTTTCTAGAGTTGTCCTTCTTTAGCTTGGGGCATTCATTCCTGTAATGACCTGTTTCTTTACATTCATAACAGGTAATATCTTTGTTAGTTTTACCTTTTGAAGTTGATTCTGATCGATCCCCTATGGGTCTTGGTCTTCTGAAGTTGTTGTTCCTCTTTTTCCAGAGTTGTTTAACTCTTCTGGTTAGTAGGGACAATTCTTCTTCATCATCAGAATCTTCTGGTTCAGAGTCGTCAGTATCTTCAGTTTCTGCCTGGAGAGCTTTGGTTCTGTCAGGTTTGCGTCTTTCAGGTCTGGACTTCAATGCTACAGACTTGTTCCTTTTCTGAGGCTCATCTTCCTCTAGTTCTATCTCATGGCTTCTGAGGGAACTGACAAGTTCTTCAAGGCTGATATTGTTCAGATCCTTTGACAGTTTCAAAGCAGTAACCATAGGTCTCCATTTCTTTGGCAGACTTCTGACTATCTTTTTGACGTGATCTGCAGTTGTATATCCTTTGTCTAGAACCTTGAGACCTGCAATAAGAGTTTGAAATCTAGAAAACATAGCCTCTATAGCTTCGTCATCTTCCATTTTGAAGGCTTCATACTTCTGGATAAGCGCCAGAGCCTTTGTCTCTTTGACCTGAGAGTTTCCTTCATGAGTCATCTTCAGAGAGTCAAGTATATCTTTGGCTGTCTCTCTGTTGGTGATCTTTTCATATTCGTTGTACGATATAGCATTGAGAAGTATGGTTCTGGCCTTGTGGTGATTTTTGAAGACACGTTTCTGATCTTCTGACATCTTATTTCTGGGAACTTCAGCTCCATTTTCTAAGACTGGAGGTGTGTATCCATCTGTGACAATGTCCCAGAGGTCAGCATCATAACCCAGAAAGAAACTTTCAATTCTATCTTTCCAGTAGTCAAACTTCTCTCCATCAAAAACAGGAGGCTTAGCATTGTAACTATCTTTTTCATTTGAGTGGGCCATAGTTTTTCTCGTACTGAATCTCTCTACACTGTTAAGTGTTTGATTAGAAAATCAATAACAGAGCCGGAGCTCTGATACCAATTGAAGGTGAGAAAAACAAGAAAGGGGGGGTTTGAATTGTTTGGAAAATAAGCGCTTTTTCAAAATGAAAATCACACAAGGATTTTATACTGGTTCGCTTATAACACAAAGCTACTCCAGTCCACCCGGCCAAGGTGATTTCGCCTTCAACAAGGACTTAATCCACTAATCTTGAAAGATTGATTACAAACAACGTCTAAGAGAAAGATCTCTTAGTCCTCTCAAGTATACAGACTACACAGAGTCACTTGAGGAAATAAACAAACAATAGATAAAAGATTTATGTAATCTAGAGTGCTTCTAAGAAAGCAAATATTACAATAGTAAGAACAAAAGTGATTCACGTTATAAGCAAAAGCTTCGTGAAGGTTTAGAGAGCAAGAGTGTTTCCTTGAGCGTTGATGTTTCAGTATATTTTTCCTTGTATGTGTTGTGTACTGAATGTTGATTTGCAGTCCTTTATATAGATCAGTGAGGTAGTAGTTGAAACTGATGAGTAATAAAATGAATTTACGCCATAACATAAATAGCTTCTGCCAGGATAACTTTCTCTCCTTGAAATGACTACTTACCACATATAGTACCTTCTTTATTGAAATTGGAGATTAACGTCTCTTTCTGTATTAGGAAATCCATTTGCAAAACTTTACTTGACTTTAACGTTACTCTTTCATAATTAGCAATTCCATAATCAGAGTCTTCATGTTTCTGGAGATCTTGGAATCTGCTATCTAGCTTCTGATGTTGATCTTTTGAGTTCTGATGATTTCTTCAGATAGCGCCAAGAGCTTCTGAAGTTTGACATACTGTTGTTCAGAATCAGAATTTCTAGAGCGTACTTCTTGTTCAGATGCTTCTGATATTTTGCTGTTTTGCTCAGAGTTAGACTTTCTTGAACGTGTTTCTACTTCAGATGCTTCTGATCATTTGATAATTTGTATCTGATCTGGTTCTGTATCTGATGACGTCATCAGATCTCTTCCTTCTTTCTTTAGAACCCTGCACACTTAGAAACTTTTCGTTAGGGTGCCATTTTTGGTTTCATCCTTTGTTATCATCAAAATCATGGAATCTGTTGTAGAACAATTTTTGTTCTTACAGGTCCGACACTTGTGCTAACTTCACAGTTTTGGTTCATCTCAAAGCTACTGCTGCAGCCGCTGCTTCTACCAGAAAACAAAATCTTAGCAGAAATCAGACCAGCTTGACGCAGACCTCGCAGACTCCGCGTGCCCCAGTTGACTTGGTCACCGTGCTTGACATCAGTGGTAGCATGGCTGGAACTAAGCTCGCACTACTAAAAAGGGCTATGGGATTTGTTATACAGAACCTAGGCACTAATGACCGGCTTTTTGTTATTGTTTTCTCTTCCACAGCTCGCCGTCTCTTTCCACTATGTAAGATGACTGATTCTGGACGGCAACAGGCATTACAAGCTGTTAATTCTTTGGTTGCAAATGGTGGTACCAATATTGCAGGAGGGCTGAGAAAAGGTGCCAAGATAATGGAAGACCGAAAAGAAAAGAATCCAGTTGCGAATATTATTCTGTTGTCGGATGGGCAAGATAATTACACTGTTGGCAGCTCGGGAAATGACCAACCTCAACCAAACTATCATTTGCTTCTGCCGATTTCCATCAGTGGTCGAGATAATTCGGGATTTCAAATTCCCGTGCATGCTTTTGGATTTGGCGCAGACCATGATGCCTCATCAATGCACTCAATTTCGGAGATCTCTGGCGGAACATTTTCATTCACCGTAACCGAAACTGTGAACCAGAGCTGTGATCAAAATCGAAACTGCTTTTGAATCTTCAATATTTTTACTGCAGTAACACAAAGCAATTGGCAAGTCAGTTAAAATTTCAAATAAATTCCCAAATTGGAATAGAGACAAAATTCAAAGAGAAAGTTTGAGCTCAGATTACCTGTTCCAAATCCAAACATCAAAGGGACCAATCCGATACTGAGCAAAAAAAAGTAGTTCGTAGGGACGCCTCTTTTGAACCCAATGTACCAATTCGAAACCCTAATCAGCCGAGCATAAATAGAAAAGAAAGGAATCAGTGTGAGGGACGAAAAATTTGACGAAAAAAATTAGAGGCGAACACAATTCCACCAAGAACCCTAATCCCAAAATCGAAACATACCTGGAATAGAGAGGCGAAAGAGTGAAGTTTAGGCTTCATCATCACCGTCGTCACCGCCGAAGGTGAGCCCTTTTTGTTTTAGCCATGGATTCTTGCATCGTTTCAGAGAGATTGAGTGAGATGTGAGCGATTGGGGATGGAATGGTTGCGCTTGAGAAAGAGAGACGCGATTGGAAGCGATTGGGAGAGAGACGAGTTTGTGAGAGGGGTTTGGTGTGAGGAGGAGAGAAACGTAGAGAATGAGAACGGGATTGAGAGCTTTGAGAGAGGAAGAGATCAGTTCAGCGTGAATGCTAGCTCATTCATTTTCTTTTTTTATTATTTACCTTAGGAGTGTTTAAAATCTTTTTTTTGGAAATTTAAATGACCCTTTAGTATTCCAAGTGGATATTAATTTTGTTGTTTAATAATAATTTCACTTTTTACTATTCCCAATCCATTAACTCTAAAACCCAACAGCCAAGCGGCTGGGTTTGATTTTTGTTCATTTTCCTGGTAGTCCAACAGATTTTTTTTTATCTTAGTTTTTATTCTAATGTCTAATCTATCTTGGTTTATATATCTAAAATAGCATTAAGATAATAACTAATGATAAATGGTCTAGTGGAGACAGGGTAGTTTCATAATCTTAAGTGGAGAGGGTTCAATACTCATATGTAGCATTTTATTTTCTTTTAGCATTTTATTTCTTTTAGCATTTTATTTCTTTTAACATTTTTTATGTTTATGTTTTATTATACTCATGGTTTCATTATTATTTAATAACACAAATCTGTTTTTTATTAATTTCATCACTCATTCAAAACCATTTTAAAATTATTAAAATCATATTTCTCGATTCAATGTCGAGCCCATTTTCATACCCTTGTAAGTCGATCGCTTTTAAGCATCGCCATCAACCTCACATAGCTTACTCTTGGGCTTTCTTACAATGAGCCGGTTCTCTTGCACTTACACTCATGCATTGCATTATTTGTTGTTTGGGCCCGATTTAATTGTTTCATGATTTTTTAATCCCCATTTAACAAGATGTACCCCACTCCCCCGATGTGTAATAATTTGGTACTGTTTTATTTCTTTATTACTTGACTGTTTAGTTAGATACTAACACAAGAGTAAAATCTACAATTTCAAAAAATACAAAAATATGACTCGATCCAACGTCGAGTATTTTCTCAATAAACAAACCAATCCATTTCTCCCTCCCATTCTATTCCATTTGTTTCAAACTTTCACCAAACGCTTGATTCAACGTCAAGTCATTTTTTCTAATAAAAAACTCAAAAAATATTAATTTATAGTTAAGACTTTTTCAATAAGATGGAAGTGGAACGTGGTGTATACCGCGCACTCCTGAGACTAGGATTCGAGATGTATATCTCGCCAATCCTAGCTCTCGCCATCATCCAAATTTATCCACTTTGATTTCTCTCAAACACTCATTCAAATTTCTTTTAAACGTCCATCAATACTTGATCTATGGTCAAGTCATTTTCGCAACAAAACTCAAAATACCTAATTCTTACTTAACACTTTTCCAATAAAGGTGGAAATGGAACATGGTGTATACCATGCACTCCTGAGGTTAAGATTCGAGACGTATGCCTCGCCAATCTTAACTCTCGCCATCGCCTAAAATTGCCAAAGCGGTTTCTTCAAACCCTTTCTCAATCAAATTCCAAAATACTTAATTCCTATCTTAACCTCTTTCAATAAAGATGGAAATGGAACATGGTGTATACCATGCACTCCTGAGGCTAGGATTCGAGATGTATATCTCGCTCATCCAAGTTCTCGCCATCACTCAGAATACATCCAACCAATCAAACCCTTTTCTCGCCGCCGTGCGACTAATCAAAAAACCTTTTTTCATAAACGAAAGATATATTGTCTTAAGGTGATGCAAAACAATGTTTCGGCCACGATTGTTGAGTAGAGATAAATGACGCTTTTCCGAATGTAGATTTATAAATCCGTTCGATGTGTGGTATGCGTTCACTCCTTATCTGTTTTGGGTAAAACAATGTTTTCGTCGATTAATACAGTATAGCTTACGCTAAAATCGACCAACAAACAAACATTTTTCTACCCAGAACTACGTAAGCCTTGATTTCTCTTTTGAGATACGTTGGAGCAGGATCTATAAATCTTGTCAGGCCCACTAATAAAAAACTTAGGTTTAGTCCTTCGTTAAAAAAATCCAAAAACATTTCTTCTCTCTTCTTCCTTTCTTTCCCACCTAATAATTCGAAAAGCCGAACATTTCAAACTAACATTAACGCACACAATTGACCTAATGGTTCTCGTTGAGTACAACGGACGTGAGGGGTGCTAATACCTTCCCCTTGCGTAATCGACTCCCGAACCCTGATTTGGTTGCGACGACCATAATCATTGTCGTTTTGTTTCTTGGGTTTTATCGATATTTCCCCTTTCCTTTTTAGGAATAAATAAAGTTCGGTGGCGACTCTGTTCAGTCCATCATTGCGAGCGTGCGTTTGCGCTTCGCTTTGAAGTCGTATCCCCACATTTCTATCCTCATTCTAAATATCTTTAGGCACGGGATGAATGACTCATTTGCCCATCGTATTCATCTCTACTCATAGACTTTAGTGCAATTTAAATCGGATAATTGATAAGTCTTTCTACACAGATGTGAGATGCAAACTGAAGATCGGACTTCAACCTTCTAGGTTTTCTTTTCCCTTTTGTTTTCTTTGTTTCAGTAAAACTAAAACCATTTTTGTCAATAAACTCAAAAATAATTAACCATACGATTAGAATTATACACAATGAGCCTTAAGCAATGAAGAATGATGAGAGGGGTCATTCCTATCCTTGTCTGAAGTACCTTTGAGCACGAGGCATAAGCCATAACTACTCAAAGTATTTTCCTTCATTCATAGACTTTAGTGTAGTTCTAATCACGACTTACTTTTCAGAATAAAAGCAAAATCAACTCATCACACTCATTTTCGCTTTTGGGCATCTTCTTTTATCAAACTTTTTCAGAAAGGGCGTGTTACTTTCGTTCTACCGTGAACGAAGCTTAAGCATTCATGCGTGAGCATACAATTAATGTTTAACTACTAGAGTGTTATCCAAGTGCATCCATTTTATCGCAAACAAACAAACGCTTAAGGCTCATATGCTCGAGCATACAAGCAAGTTGATTGTAGAACGTGAACATTAACATTGTTCATTGAAAACAATTAATGCATCTGTATTTTCTACCATGAAACTACGGAGCTCTGAATTTCTTATTGCACGATGAGGATACGTAGGCACAAGGGATCAAATCTATTTTCTTTTTTAACATTTATTTATTAAAACCTTTTTCCCTTTTGCGAGTAATCTTTAGATAGTAACACATGGTCTTGAAAAGAACAATCAAAACGGTTCCCATTAAGTACAACGGATGTGAGAGATGCTAATATCTTCCCCTTGCATAACCGACTTCCTTACCCTTTTTCTCTTCCCCCGAATTTTATCGATGTTTTCCCTTTCCTTTGGAATAAATAAAGTTTGATTGCGACTCTGTTGTATCTTTGAGCGTGTGATGCGCTCAGGTATATTTCGTGTAGCTTCAGCTGACAACTCTGATGGGGATTCCCTAAACAAGTCAAACCTAGTTTTGTTTGCTTTCTTTGCATGCTTTGGGTGTTTCTCTTTATTGCTTTACTCTCTTTATCTTTATGCTATTTATTGCATTCTTTATTGCTTTAAATATTTTGCATATATTGGATATATCTGTTATACTCTCTATTGGGTTATGATGATATTATGAGAGAGAATCTCTATATCCAAGCTTGAGCATAAATACAAGATAGTATTGTGGCTATAGTCGTGATTGACCTAATTGGAGTTAGTCCTCGAGCACGATCAACACGAGACATCACACCTAGAGTAGATCATTTTGGGAGTATCATTGTCCGACGAGTCAGTCGTCTAAGGCAATGGTATCTCAATATTACTGATTCGTATCATATATACTTCTATTTCATGGTGGTTTATTGTTATTATTTATTTTGGCATATCTTTCTCCTTTTCCTTCTTCGACCATCACCATTCGAAACGGGTAAACGAATAAGGATCTGAATGTTTTAGTTCAACCATGTTTTTCATTTTTCCTGGGTTCATCATTTTTCAATTTTTTGAACAATTGATTTTTTTGACTTTCTCTGTCTTTCTTGATTCCAGTCTGCAAGATGATTAAGCAATCAACATTTTAATTGATTTATTATCAAAATATTTGATTTTTGTTCTTGATGGATTGATTTTATTCTGAATAATTTTTTAACCTTGACTAAGCAATCAACCGTTAAATAGAATGAAACGAACACCTTTGTCATTTCTAACCTCGACGTTTCTGCAGGACTCGGGAAAAACAAAGCTTACATTAGCGAAACACTGCTTACCATAATCTTTATATTATTTTCCTTGGTAAGAACTCGATATCTCAGTGTTCATATATTACTCATAATCCTGTTTGTCTGTATTTGTTTATCAGATATAAAACTATAATAGGTACAATCTTCAACAACATTGAAAATTTTCGATTTTTAAAAGGGTTGTGACAATTTTTTTCCGAAAGCTATGATTTTATTTACTTATTTTACTTTAAGTTAATTAAATTGTTTTTCTTTGATGTGTGCTTTTGCAATGGACGTTTCATTCTTTCATATTGAAAAGACGAAAGATTTACACCTTTCTTATCTGTTGCGGGGTTCTAGTATTCTTATGCTTAAGTGTCGATCACATCATGTCATTTTCATTTAATTATTCTTTAATCTTTTGAAATTTTCAAGTTAAATAGATGAGTTCTTATTATCATTTGCATGTTCTGTGCAGGCGTCTCATATTTTCCTCATAATTACATTTTATTGTACACAACTTCCCGATCCAAACTACCACTACCGTGAGATATGATTAGTTGATAATATGCACTTGTAAGACATAATATTGATGATGTGTTTGAAAATGTTACTTCCGTTAATTTTGTTAAATTCTTTTAACTTTACACTACTAATGTATCGAACATGGTTCTAAACTTGCCACATTGTTCCGTCCAGATAACATTCTCAAAGTTCTCGTGATTAACTGTTAGTATACATTACTGAATTGGTTAGAGTGAAATTGAATATTAGGTGTAAGAGATAAAAGTATGTTATATTTATCAGTATTTTTGTCCTGCAAGTTTCTGTAGCTAATAAAGTGATTATACCGACAATGATGGTTGTGAAATTTCCTGATATCAAAGTCAGCTTCCCCGATGGTAAAACAATGAACATTCTCATTCAAATTTATAATGGTGCATTAGATTCTGAAAATTGGATCTCAACTTTTAGTATTTGATTTCTGTCTGATTTTGTATACTGATTTTGCTCTTCTTTTTTAATTGGTTCTCAACTTTTGTTCATTATTTGAATATTTTACAAAAATTAGGGCAAGGAAGAATTTGTTTTTTTACTTCAATTTCAGTAGATAACATGAAATGTGTCTAGATGATTTGTAGTTGTATTGATGATATGATGATTTTTTTTTTAATTTGTTGTTTGATGTATGTTTGTTTTTGGAGAGTTTCTTGATGAAGTGGGCACACCATTGGAAGTCCCAGCTAGAAAGTCGTTTGGGAAATATAAGGGACTCAAGTCTATTAGGATTTCTAAATTGGACCTTAAAGCATGTTAGTTTTTTGATTATTCTTTAGTGAGTTTTACACTAACACAAAAAAATCTGACATTTCTAATTATATAAGGAATCTCTTCTCCAAGACTATCCCAAACATTTTAATTATCATAGTTTCAAATGAACACGAAAAAGTTCTTACTAAAGCTATAGAATTCGAACAAGAAAACATAAATAATTGTGGCCTAGTTGGCTCATATATTAGGCTGCATTTCATGGAAGTACCCATTGTTGTTGCTTCAAAGCTATGTACACTTACAAAGACAACACTGATCACAACATCTAGTCTAGACTTTTGGAACACGAAATCAAATTAGTTGTTCTTCATTTCGGATGTTCTTCATTCCATGTGTGTCTGTGCTTCATTTCTCGCATCTGACTTGCTTTGTCCATCAATTGAAAACCGAGATATGAGAAGTATCTCACATTATATCGAGATTATTTTAGAATATTTTAGATTATTTGTATGAAGAAAGGAATTTTGTTGTGTATTTTTCTTGTAATGATGTACATATATATAAGAGTACAAGAATTTGTATACTAATTACCTATAATTGTCTAGTCTATAATTGCCTATAATAGAGATCCTATTTTAAATACAATTATGATACAATTTCCTGATATACTTTGACAGCTATATGGATATGCATTGCCAACACATGTTTGCTTGGGTTTGACCTTCTTTAATGTGAATAATATGTGCTTATCCTTAACACCCCCCCTCAAGTTGGAGGTGGGATTGAAATCTCAAGAACACCCAACTTGCCGAGTAGTCGTTTATAAGTATCGCCTCCAAGAGGTTTAGTAAATATGTCAGCTAGTTGGTCAAAAGATCGGAGATAAGAAGGGCTGATAAGACCTGATTTAATTTTCTCACGAACGAAATGACAATCAATTTCAATGTGTTTTGTGCGTTCATGAAAAACTGGGTTTTCGACGATGTGAATAGCAGTTTGACTATCACAATGAACGGTGATCGGTTGAGGATGATCAATGCCAAGATCCGAGAGAAGATATTTTAACCATTGTAACTCGGAAGATAAGGTTGCAAGGGAATGATATTCTGCTTCAGCAGAGGAACGAGAAATTGTTGGTTGCTTCTTGGTTTTCCATGATATAGGATTAGAGCCCATCATGGTAAAATAGCCGGTAGTGGAGCGACGAGTAGTAGGACAACTAGCCCAATCAGAGTCGGCATATCCAACTAAATTGAGGGAGCTAGAAGCCGAAAGAAATAAGCCTTTGCCGACACTCCCCTTAAGATATCGGAGAACTCGTGTGGCCGCATCGAGATGAGTTGTACATGGAGATTGCATGAATTGACTGAGAGTGTTAACAGCGTATTGGATGTCGGGCCGTGTCACTATTAAATATAATAGACGACCAATGAGGCGACGATAGATTGTCGGATCAGGAAGAGGGCTTCCTTCATTGGGCCGTAGACAGAGGTGTTACTCCATAGGAAAATCTGATGGTCGGCAACCAGTCATACCAGAGTCGGATAAAATGTCAAGTGTATATTTCCTTTGACATAAGAATATTCCCTTTTTAGAACGGGATACTTCGATACCTAAGAAGTATGAAAGATTTCCAAGATCTTTGATGGAAAAGGCCTGGGCGAGAAATTTCTTGATGTCGGAGATAGCATCTTCGTTATTTCCAGTGATGATGATGTCATCTACATAAACGAGTACAAATATAGTCGTGTGATTACTTTTGAAAGTGAATAGACTATAATCAGAGATGGATTGATGAAAACCCTTTTGAATGAGGGTGGTGGAGAATTTTGAGAACCATTGACGGGATGCCTGTTTGAGACCATAGATGGATTTGTTTAATTTGCAAACACATGGTTTCCCTTTATGAGCGAAGCCATGTGGTAATTTCATGTAAACTTCTTCATTAAGGTCTCCTTGTAGGAAAGCATTGTTAACATCAAGTTGGTGTAACAGCCAGTTTTTAATGGCAGCAATGGAGAGAAGTAGTCGAACCGTGACAAGTTTGGCAACCGGTGCGAATGTTTCATGGTAGTCAATACCATGTACTTGATTGTAGCCTTTGGCGACTAAACGAGCCTTATATCGCTCAACGGTACCATTAGAGTGATATTTAATTTTGTATACCCACTTACAACCTATGGCGGTTTTGTCATTCGGGAGAGGAGATAAAACCCAAGTGTTGTTGGATTCAAGGGCGTGGATTTCTTTAGCCATAGCGTCACGCCATTCAGCTGATTTGATAGCTTGAGAATAAGATGTTGGTTCTTTATTTTCAATGATATTAACAAGAAGAGCTCGATGAGAAGTGCTCAAATTGGATAAAGAGAAATAATTCTTTAATGGGAAGACACTCTGTGATGTGACATTATTAATGTCACATACGTGGTCCGTGAGGCGAACAGAAGGAGTACGAAGACGTTGAGGATAACGACGTTCTGCAAAATTGATCGCTGTAGGTGAATGTTGTTGGGGAGTTTCTACAGGAAATGGATGGAATATTGGATGGAATATTCGATGAGTTATCATCCTGAGGGGTGAGAATGGGCACAATTGTGTCATCATGATGACTAATGCCGGGAGAGATACTTGATGCAGGTGATAAGTTGGAAGAGGAATCATCAAATTCACAATCAAGGATTTGAGTGTTGATGCTTATGTCGTTAGCGATGGAAGGAGTTTGAAGGTCGTGATATGGAAACATGGTTTCAAAAAATTGAACATCGCGAGAGACATATATTTTGTGAGTGTGCATATCGTAGATGCGGTATCCTTTTTGATTAAAAGGGTAACCGACAAAAATACCGGGTTTGGCTCGTTCATCGAATTTGTGTTGAATGTTCATATTTTTGGCAAAACAGAGACATCCAAACACACGAAGTGATGAGTATGAAGGAGGAGAACCGAGTAAAATTTGATGAGGAGATTTATATTTCAGGATGGGAGTAGGAAGTTTGTTTATGAGATAAGCGGCAGTGAGTACGCATTCACCCCAAAAGGAAAGGGGTAATTTCGCTTGGAAACGTAATGCTCTTGCGACGTCGAGAAGATGGCGATGCTTGCGCTCCACAACGCCATTTTGTTGAGGGGTTGCAACGCAGCTGCGTTGATGAATAATGCCATGATCATGAAACCATGTTTGGATTTGTTTGGACAAAAACTCCGAACCATTATCGGAACGAATAGCTTGAAGTTGGGGAAGAAAGATGCCCCCATCGGCGGAATTAATTTTAGTGTTGAATTGGCGATTGATTTGATTAAAAAAATGAATTAGCGTAGTAAATGTTTCAGATTTATGTTGCATGAGATATAACCAAGTACATCGTGAATAATCGTCGATAATTGTTAAAAAATATCGTGATCCATTGTGTGATGGAGTAGAGAATGGACCCCAAATATCGACATGAATTAACTCAAAACAATGAGATGAATATGATGTTCTTGAAGAAAAAGGTAAACGTGTTTGTTTTGCACGCGGACAAACGTCACAAACAAAATCTTTATTCGCATTAATATTTGGAAAGTTCTTAACAATAAATTGAAAGCGGGAAATAGATGGGTGACCGAGGCGTAGGTGCCATAGGTCAGCCTTATTACATTGCTTAGAACTAAAAAAAGAACTGGATGGATGGTCAAGGCAATAGTGATCCTTGTCATCTTTATTTAATGGTGGTTCTTCATTCAGGTAGAAGAGTCCATTCCGAGCACTACCCCGACCAATCGTCTTCTTCGTTGCTCGGTCCTGAAATATGCAACCAGAGGATGAGAAAATAATATCACAATGTATTGATTTTGTTAATTGTGAAAGAGATAATAGATTATATTTGAAAGATGGAATGTGATAAACATTTGTGAGTGTAAGTGACGGCGAGCAATGAATATTGCCGATGTGTTTCACGGACGCGTGAGAGCCGTCGGGTAATTGAACAAGTATATTTTTATGAACAAGTGAATATGAAGAAAAATAAGAAAGAGATGTGCATATGTGATTTGAAGCGCCAGAATCAATAATCCAAGAAAAAGGAACACAAGTAAAGGCGGTACCTGCTAAATTCACAGATGATCCCATAGTGTCCTCTTTGGCTAAGAGAGATAGGAGTTTTTGGTATTGTGCGCTTGAGAGTTGATTAGCAGAAGTAGATGAGAGTGGTTCAGATTTCTTTGGTGGCTTATTTGGAAAGCCATGAATCTGATAGCAAGTAGCAATAGTGTGACCATACTTATTGCAATTCTCACAGTACGGACGCTGCCGTTTGCCTTGAGTGCGATACTGCACTTTAGAAGCTTGAAGCGCTGCTGATTCCTCAGCAGGGAGGGGTCAAAAATTAATCTCTTGTTGTTTCTCTTCCTGGCGTACGATGTTATAAATACGCTGAATTGAAGGAAAAGGATCCATGAGGAGAATTTGGCTGCGGACGGCCGAGAATCGGTCATGGACGCCCTGAAGAAATTCCATGGCCCGGTCCTGATTTTGTTGATCAATGGTACTCTTGGCATTACCGCAGATGCACGGTTTGGTAGGTGCGATGGAATGGAGTTCATCCCAGAGAGATTTCAACTGAGTAAAATACAGAGATATAGACATGCCCTCTTGTTTTAGGGCAGAGATAGATTGTTTCAATTGATAGATTTTCGGAGCGTTGGACTGAGATAAACGCTCCTTGAGATCGGTCCAGATTTGTGCCGCCGTTTCAGCATAGAGAATGCTAGGGCGAATCTCGGTTGAAACCGAGTTGAGAATCCAGCTTGCAACCATATCGTTGCAGCGGCGCCACTTAGAGATATCATCGGCCTTCTTTGGACAGGTTAGGGTTCCATCGACAAACCCGAATTTGTTTTTTGGCACGAAGTGCCATTGTTACGGCTCGGCTCCATGAACCATAGTTGTCGACCGTGAGCAAAGGTGTAACAAGGACAGTTGCAGGGTTGTCGGAATGATGAATGACGCATGGATCAGTGTTGGAGGTGGTGGCGGATTGGTCATGGATCGGAGGGTTTTGTGAAGGGGTTGGGATGCTGGGTGGTGGAACGTCGGACATGATGATGCGAGTGAGTGAGTGAGTCGATGAAGAAGGATTGAAACAGGATGATAAACACAAACTGAGGGATATTAACCAGAGAAAAACTGATACCATATGAAGAAAGGAATTTTGTTGTGTATTTTTCTTGTAATGATGTACATATATATATATAAGAGTACAAGAATCTGTATACTAATTACCTATAATTGTCTAGTCTATAATTGCCTATAATAGAGATCCTATTTTAAATACAATTATGATACAATTTCCTGATATACTTTGACAGCTATATGGATATGCATTGCCAGCACATGTTTGCTTGGGTTTGACCTTCTTTAATGTGAATAATATGTGCTTATCCTTAACAATTTGTTAGCATTAGTTTTTATATTTTATATTGTTAACACCTATTCCTTCAATATTTCTGATAAGAAGTTTTTGAACATTTCATTTTGTGGCGGAGCTGCGCCCAAAGAGTGTCAAAACATAAAGTTTCTGTAAAACACATATTTTATAATCAAGGTCGGTCCAATCAGATCAGATGTCCGTTCTAATTTTAAAAATGGATTCAAATTTTTAAAAAAATATAATTATAATAATTAAAAAAATATCAAAAATACAATTATGTATTAATTAAAAATAAATTTAATTATAATTATTTTGAGTTTTAATCAATCCTAATTTTTGTATGTATTGAGTTTTTATGATAATATTTCTTTTAATTATTAAATTTTTTTAATAACATTTTATTTATTTTTATTAATATTTATTAAAAAAATTAAGAATTTCAAAATTTGGGGCCTCTAAAATTTGGAGTCCTATGTTGTAGCACATGTTACACTTGCACAGGGCGGGCCCTGTTTATAATCCTGAGGAAGTTAAATTCTTTAATTTAAGAAAAATGGCGGAGTTTATGAAATCATTAGATTATTTTTTTGGATGAATTGTATCTTTATGTGGGCAGTACGAGTGTGCATGGATACCATTTTATATGAATCGATCCATTTTTATGGTTATGGTTTATAAACCAAACCACTTCTCACAAAAATCAATTTAAAATTCTAAACCGGTTCCGAACCGGTTTTAAATGGGTATTGATTTTAATCAAAGTTATTTAATTTAATTTAAATTTTATTTTCTTTAAATTAATATTAACTTTTAAATTTAAAAACATAAACAAATTTTATGAGATTTTAAACTATTTTTTCTTTTAAAATTAAAAAAACATAAAAAAAAATTAAAAAAAACAAATATTCAGAAAAAAAATATTAAAAAAATTGAAAATAATAAATATATACTTTGAAAATGAAAAAAAAATCTTAAAAAGTAAATAATTCCAAAAAATAAAAATAACTGAAAAAAATTTATTTTAAAAAAATGGAAATTGAAAATAAAAAAATTCTGAAAATAAAAAATAATTTATATTTTGAAATTATAAAAAATTATTATTCTTTTAAAAAAAATGAAAATAAAAGTTTTTTTTTCTGAAAATTTGAAAAAACAACCTTTTTGAAAAAAAATTATCAAAAAAAAATTATTTAAAAAAAAATCTAAATTTTTTTACTGAAAAAAATACAAAATATTTTTGATAAAAAATATATTTTTTTATTCAGAAGAAAATAATAATTTAATTTTAAAAAAATATCAAATATAATTTTTTTCAAAAACAAAATTTCAAATATAATATATTTTGTGAAAAGAAAAAAAGTTCTGAATCTTATTTTTAAAATATTTTTTTATAAAATTTAAAATAATTTAAAATATAAAATTAATTTATAATGTGATAAAATATAAAAATTTAAGGTATAATAAAATTTGGATATCCAATAACAAAACCAATATGAATATCTAATAACAAAACCAAATTTACAGGGACTAGAAAAATAGTTAATAATCAACTTTTTGTATAATGTGTAGTTGTATACTCATACTGAAATTTTGTTTAACAGGCGTAGCTGCTGGGAACCTAATAAATCTTGCAACAATTTTATCTCTCAATTCAATTAGGGTGTGCTTCTTTAATCTCTATTATCTTTCTTGTGATGATTATCATATCAATTAATTCATTATCAGGCTATACTTTTTATCTATTAATTGCATCTTATCTCTTTCATGTGTGTAGTGTGTGTCACTATAACATATTTCTTTTCTGGGATTTTTTATTTTCAAATTCTCTTTGGCATTGTGAAAACTAAGAAGTTAGACGAATGGAAACGGTTGATTATAGGGACTGCATAAACAACTATTAGGTGAATGTTGCTTTACATTTTAAAAATATTGAAACTATGAAACATTCATATTAAGATAATATGTAAAATTTTAACACTTTTTCATTAAGTTCAATTATATGTATATTTTCATTAGGATGTTGCTCATGATATTACCAAAGAGTTGCGAGGCAAATTAGATTAGATATTGTTGGAAACTACAGTAATGGAAACATTTTTATTGAATTTTTTTTGTACTATATTAAGTTATAAAACTATGAAAACTTTAATTTTTCTTACAAGTTCATTGATACAAATGTGTTCAGCTATCAATTGTTGGAATTAGGCATGGAAACCGGGCGGATCGGAGGCGGTTTTTCATTCCCCAAATCTAAATCTGAATTCCCAAACAATCCTCGTACCCCATCCTAAATTCAAACGGATTTGAAAAACTAAAACTCAAACCCGTCCTAAACGGGTTCGGGTATCCTGCTTTGTCACCATTCATTTGGTGAAATCAACTTTTTTAATAAAAATACTTATTTTTTTAAAAATAAAATTATATTACAAATAATAAAATAAAACAATATAAAAAAATTTTATACATATATTTCAAATATTTTAAATAATAAATTCAAATTAAAATATCAAAACATTAATCACATATTTAATATTCTAAACTATCAAATAATAATAATAATAATAATAATAATAATAATAATAATAATAATAATAATAATAATAATAATAATAATAATAATAATAATGCACCTATTGAAATAAATGGGACGAATTCGGGGTGGGTACTAGTGTCCCTATTACCCGACTCATCTCTATATTTTATAATCAGAGAAAACACAAGCTCAAACCCAAATTCAATCAAAGTGAATTTTCTCCGTCAACTTCGAAACGAGTTCGGATAGATGATTCACTACATCAACTATTGTAACACTAATGAATCAAGGCTGATTTTTGTCTTGAATTACTGATTTGCATTTTACTGAACAATATTTATTTTGTACATTTTGTTATATAGCTCATCATGTGCTTTTTTACTTCTATTGGGTTATAATAATTATACACTATTTTAGAGTTAGACCAATACCATGTTTAAGAATTTAATTTTGTGTACCTAATAGATATTAACTACGGGTTCTAGAGATGTATTTGAATGAAAATATTAAAAATTTAACAATTTATAAAAAATAGAATTGAGTTTATACTATCGTTACTCATTTACAGTTAAATATTTATTTTAAATTATAAATGTATTTAAACATATTGTAAAACATCTCATTTTATTTATACAACTAAATCTTAATATTTTTTATGTCTAAACTAATAAATTTATCAATGCGGACGGTATCTTCCTAGTTAAACAACAAAGAAAGAAGAAGAAAAATAAAAGTTAATCAAAAGGGATAAGAAGGAAGGAGGTTATGCACACGCTAAAAGTATGCTATAATTATAGAAAAAGACAAGCAAGATCAAATGGTCTTAATTCGAATGATGTCATAAGGCACACAAGTAGATGAAAATAATTGAATCCAGATTCCAAATGCCAAGTCAGGTAAACATGTAAATGTCATAAAGTTTTGCTAAAACATAATTTTGTAGATCTCTTTTTTTCTCTTTTTTTTTACCTATCTCAAGTTTAAAATATTAAAATAACATACAATAAATAATATAAATAAATAAATTAACTAATTTAAAAGTATACCTGTAAAATATTTAGTAAGTACTTTATACCACTCGTGCACATCAACAAATTAAATAGACATTTTTTATTGTTTGTTTCTTATTTATTTATTTTGGTTCTCTATGTTTTACCAAAATGAATAAAAGGAATTATCATCATAATAAATATTAAAATATCTTACAAATAGACAATATGATAAAATTATGTGTAAAATATTTTATAGGATACAAATATATTTTGAACTATAAAGCCTAAATAAAATGTAAAAGTAATTAAAAAATAAACGAAAAAACATGAAAAAATTACAAAATACTAGGTCAGTGAGAAGAAGCATGAAGAAGTTACAGCAGACCTGGTCCTCCATTCATGTGAGCCAACCAAACCAAAACTGAAATTGCCTAACCGAAAAAATGACATACAAAATTAGATTTCATTTTTATTATATATTCTGGTATGAGTTAGTGTTTTAAGTGTCACAAACTTGAAAGAAAGAAAAAACTGGACACATTAGGAAACAATTTCTTGAGCAGCTATACTAAGAAAAACAATAAATTCCATATTCGGATGCCACGAATGCAGATACGACCATTTTCTGCAAAAATATATTATTTTTATCGTTTTTGGTTGACTTCATATAACACACTGTAAATGATGAGAAATCTATGATATTTTCATTTTTTTGAAGAAAGAAAAAGAAAAGCATTCATTCTTCTCTGAATCAAGAAAATGGCAGGTGGGGGTTTTACAACAGATACTGTGGGGAAGGAAAGGGCAAATCTTTATAAAGGGAGAGTTACTCCTTATGTTATCATTGCTTGCATTGTTGCCGCTATTGGAGGATCATTATTTGGATATGATATTGGAATTTCAGGTTCTTCTTTCTTAATCTCAATCATAATTTTTTTTCTCTTCTGATTTCAACGTTTCTCAGTCTATTTCATTTCATGGTCCGGTTGAAAGGTTAAATAAGAATGGTACTGAAAAGGGGAATATTTTTGTGACAACCTTAAAAAACATGCATGACAGGAATATTCCACAAGAGATTCGATTCTGGTTAAGGAATTACAGATTTGAAATTTCAGACGGCAGATCCATAACATTTTTGCATCATGTTTCAATTTTCGGGTTTACTCCGCGTCAACTTCTCTGTGTGCAAATACATAGACTATAATAGCTTGAACCATTTTTTGCATCATGTTTCAATCTTCGGGTTTACTCCGCGGCTTCCTCTCTGCGTGTAAATACAGAGACTGTAATATCTTGAACCATTCTCTCTGCATGCAAATAGAGACTATAATATCTGGAGCCGGACAAAACCACAATAGATGATAAAGATCTCTCTTAAAAGTTTCAACGACATTGCTTTTTGATTTAATAATTAATAAGATATACTTGGATTATCTAGAATATCTTTCTTGATTTGTTACTTTTATATGTTGGAGCAACCTTGATCTATTCCAATTATTGATCAGTGTTTTTGTGTTTAGATATTTTCTGATGCATGTTTTATGGTTAACACAGGTGGGGTGACTTCCATGGATGACTTCCTTGAAGAATTCTTCCCAGAAGTATTCATGCAAAAAAAACATGCACACGAGAATAACTACTGCAAATACGACAGTCAGAGTCTTGCTGCCTTTACATCTTCTCTTTACATCGCTGGTTTAGTTGCATCTCTGGTTGCATCTCCTATTACAAGAAAGTATGGACGTCGGATGAGTATCATCGCTGGTGGTGTCAGCTTTCTGATTGGATCAATTCTGAATGCTGCAGCCATTAGCCTAGCAATGCTGATATTCGGCCGCGTTATGCTCGGTATTGGCATCGGATTTGGAAATCAGGTAATAACATACTTTTGATGATCATTTTTTCTTTCTTTTCTGGTTTAAAATAGTGTTATATTTTTATGAAGGGATGAAACTAACTTTTATTGTCCTTAAAACCTGGTCCTAGATTATCCAAACAAGTAACATATACATTGAAGGGTGGTAGTGTTAATTGTTAATAAATAACAGATAAAATGTTGATGTGAGTTCATAAAATGTACCGGAAAAGAAAGATATTACTAGTATTTGTGATGGAAACAATCTTTGTTTGAGTTAGAAGATTAATACCTTACAACTTGACAAATTACTTGAGCTGCTCCTCCACGTTCTTCTTTTGAAGGCAATTCCGCTTTATTTATCAGAGATGGCACCAACACACCTGCGAGGAGGATTGAACATGATGTTTCAAATGGCGACAACTCTTGGGATTTTCGCAGCCAATATGGTGAATTTCGGAACACAGAATATTAGACCTTGGGGATGGAGGCTGTCCCTAGGCTTGGCTGCAGTACCGGCTCTTCTGATGATGATAGGAGGAGTATTTCTTCCCGATACTCCAAATAGCTTAATAGAACGTGGATTGAAAGAAAAAGGAAGGAAACTCCTAGAGAAAATCAGAGGAACTACCGAGGTTGATGCAGAGTTTGACGATATGGTTGAGGCAAGTGAGTTGGCGAACTCGATAAAGCACCCGTTTCGTAACATCCTTGAGAAAAGATATAGACCGGAGTTGGTTATGGCAATTGTCATGCCAACTTCACAGATCTTGACTGGCATAAATTCCATTCTCTTTTATGCTCCAGTGCTTTTCCAAAGCATGGGATTCGGCAGCCATGCTTCCCTCTACTCCTCCGCTTTGACCGGCGGCGTTCTTGCTTGCTCGACATTCCTTTCCATTGCAACAGTTGATAGATTGGGAAGGAGAGTTCTTCTCATCAGCGGTGGAATACAAATGATCATATGCCAGGTAAGAATTTAAAGATCCCTGCCGTTTCTAATCAATAGCTGAGAATACATGCATTAAAATAATAACAAAAAGACAATAAGCTCTTGTTATAGTTATTTTGTTATTATCTTAACCCATTAATCAGTTGTAACCAAAAACTATGTTTCTACATGAATTAGTCTAATGCATGGAAACTTATTTTTTTTCATTTTTTCACATGAACAGGTTATAGTTGCAATAATTCTAGGGATCAAGTTTGGGGATAACCAGGCACTGTCGAGAGGCTATTCGATATTGGTAGTAGTTGTGGTTTGCCTCTTTGTTGTAGCATTTGGATGGTCGTGGGGCCCCCTTGGATGGACAATTCCAAGCGAAATATTTCCGTTGGAAATCCGTTCTGCTGGGCAAAGTATCACAGTTGCTGTAAACCTTCTGTTTACTTTCATAATTGCTCAAGCATTCCTTACTCTTCTCTGCGCGTTGAAATTTGGGATCTTTCTCTTTTTCGCCAGCTGGATTGTCATCATGACCGTATTTGTTATGCTATTCTTGCCTGAAACCAAAGGTATTCCCATTGAAGAGATGGCATTTATGTGGCAGAAGCATTGGTTCTGGAAACTGATACTACCTCAAGGCGAGCTGTAATTCAGTTCAGGACCTACAATCAAACTTACATTACAGTAATAAATTACATGAATAAAAGATGTTACATCCGAGACCGTCAATGTCTGACGTTAAAGGATTTAAATTGGTATTTTGCCCAATTTATTTGTAAAGAGAGCATTGAAGACAAAAATGTAAAGAAAGATGTGTATGTATCAGTTAATATGGTGAACACTGAGGGAGATAAATATAATAATTGTAATGTGAAGTAATCTAATGAATGGAACCGAAATTCATTCGGTAGACTTTCTCAATCATATCCCAGAAAGATATTAAGTTACTGCAAATAGGATAAAGTAGCAATTTCTTTGTTTTCTCTTTTTTTATCAGTTTTTTCATCTTCTTTCTCCTGTCACTCTTATTTGACATATTCAATTGCAGCTCTTACAGTAACACAAAAGATTAGCAATCATACCTTGCCTAAGCAACAGAAATTCTAAAAACTTCAACTGCGAAACAATTAAAGCCTCCAACTCCATGCTTGTGACACCATAAGATAAGATCACTTGAGCAGATTACAACAATCGAGCAAGTAAAGAACATATAATAAGAATCGAAACTATTCTTTGCTTGTTACACCAGAAAAAAGAGTTTCACAAATCCAAATCTATTCAACACCAATGAAGTCTAGTAATTGTTCCAAAACCACTTCATTCTTGCAAAGAGTTGAACTCATTCATAAACCAAAATGTTTACTTTCAAACAATGAAAATCACATTCCTGAGAATGATAACTGGGATATTCAATGTTATTCCTACTAATATTATTTTCAAAATGTCAACATGGAAATGTTGCACTCCTTATTTCACATTCCGTAATCTAATTATAGAATTTAAACAATATAAACAGTCAGTTAAATTACTTTTACATTGCCACCAACATATGAAAATTCATAATTTTGGTACATAACTCCATTCTTATAACTAATATGACCTAGTAAAATAGAGAGCTCATATTCCATGTCCTAGAAGTGTACATCTATTAATCAACTCATAATCATGTATATAACAATGGTCATCAATTCAAAACATACTATCATAACAGCAAAGTATCAAGTTTTATTGGATTAAATATAAAAAATACATGAGTATAAGTGATCATATCACTCACAGCACAATGAATTTACTTGTCTTTCCATAATGAAACTATAAATAAAACCTAAGCATAACCCTCTTTGGCATGCATTCTAATTTCAAAACCTTTCAATACAAAGGACTAACTAAACTTAGCTAAAAACCCCTTATCAACAAGCTTGATTCTAGTCTTTTGCCTTCAACTTTCTTCTATAACATTCTTTGTTCACTTGCATTCAATGGTCATTTCTAAATAAAAGCAGAGAAAGCCCATCATCATAAGCATATAAATCCAAAGAAAAAAACAGAATCACTTAAACAGAGAAACCACCAAATCATCACTGACGGCGCCTTTTTTCGTCCCAAGAAATCCGGGAACCGGTACAGAACTCGGCGGAGGCGATAAAACAGAAGTCTGTCCGGCATAAAGTCCACCCGTCAAATCAAGAACCCTAACCTGCTTCTCCACCGTCTGAGGATCTGGACCAAGCCGATCGGTTGATCCTAACATCGAATCATAACATCCCTCATCCTCACTCTTCATCACATTGTCAGGACTCAGCTTCTCTCCTCTCTTGAGAATCTTCACCTGACCCATTACAAGATTCAATCCAGGGTGTTTCACGGTGCAGTTTCTATCACCGCCGGAGCGGGAACGACTTTCATTCCGCGAGCTAGGGTTCACGGCGGTCGGTAACCGATTTCTACGGGTACTCTGGTTAGAGTTAGGGTTTGTGATGATGGAAGATGAATCGTTGGATTGAAGAAGAAATGAGGTTCCCATTGAAACATATAGAATGTATCGTGAGATGAATATTTAGAATTTTTTTCTTTACTGCCCAGGAACGTTTTGGTATATAGAGAGAGTGTCTTTGGTACTTAGAATAAATCAAATAAAACTAGTAAATTTAGCTTCTAAATTATAACTAATTTATCAATATAATTTTTAAATTACCAAGCAATTAATAATTAATGGCTAAATTGTTGAACAATTTTCTTTTGAACAAAGTTGTTGAATAATTGATAGTTTAAATCATGACTGTTTATTTAAATAAAATACAAATTGTTTCACAAATAAAGTAAAACTAAATATTATCCACACTCATTTATTTATTTTTTATTTAATTTAAAATGATTTATTTTTAAAAAAAGTCAAATTAATTTATTTTATAAAGTATATTTATTTTATATATGATTAATTTTAAAAATTTGAAGCAATAAATAAATAACATATTTTAACACAATTATTCTGATCTTGTTCAAATTACAAGAATCCTGATCATCTGAAATTTTTTATATAGATGAAACTTAGAAAGTACATCCGCTTTAGAGGTGCATCAAACCAAGGTTGTTTAGCAATTATGGATCATTAGATGTAATGTTCGTATGATTTACTAACATTTATTCTTTGAGATGTCTCTGGAAAAAGGTTATAGGAGATGGAAATCCTAAAATTTCACTTTAAAAGACATATAACAAACTAGCATTAGTGATACACTCTTCTAACCTAAAACCTCAATTTAAGATTGTCACTGGCTTGAGTGTCATAGTGTATGCAAGTAAGACCCTTCATTGTTGAGCAAAGCTCAAAGATCGCTTCCAGAACTTGTAATCAGATTCATCACTATCAAACATCATTTAAAGAAAAAAGACAGTACATAATCATTTGATGTCGTATGTGGGAATCATCCTCCGACAACTCCACTCCAATTTTAGTTTTATGGTGTACTTCGAGAAAACATGAACCAAGAGATTGTTCTCCCCGAAGAGTATTAACGTTTTCTTGAGGAAACTCGTGAAAGACATATTAAGTTAGAATAGGTTAAAGAACCAATGGTCACACTGCGAAAATTTACCCTTTTCTAATGAGATTTTCAGCCAATGAGACGATTGTAACACCCTAAACCCCAAACACTTGATTTATAAAAACACGCGGAAAATTTACTCAAAAACAGAGTGTCACATTCTCTCAGTATAAACATCTTTCTCAACTATCATATTATAGCAACTGAAATAAATAATAACAACTCAACTTTAATTGTCTCGTAAAAAAATCAACTTCATTTCAAATGATAAAAGAAATAGTTCAATAATTCTCATAACACAAAACAGAAAAGGTAACCCGTCCCAATGTTACACTACCAGAGCAACACGTAGAAACTAAAATAAATTCAAAAGCGATAAATGACAAAGGAGACCATCACGCCATTCTCCAAAACACAACAACAACCAAGGCTCCTCTACCTAAGTATATGCACCACATGCGTAAAGAACAACATAGATAAAAAAAACAGGGGTGAGAATACATTCACATATGTTAACGGTGCATAAAACAGCAAGGGTAGTACAATTAGCATAGTTAATCCATCATATAATTCATCCACAACAATAATCATTCACAAATGCAATCATGTATGCAATGTATTCATCTCATCTACTTTGATGCATGTGGTACCAATGTTTTGGATGTCAGAGGTATATTACTAATTAATCTACTTGTCAATGGTTCCTCTTTGAACATGGTTCCTCTCTGAACCATTAGACTTGTCACTAGTTCCTCTCTGAACCTAGTTACTCTCTGAACCATTAAACTCGTCACTGGTTCCTCTCTGAACCCGAGACTCGTCACTAGGTCGAAGTTTTACCTATCTTCGATATATATGATGTATGAATGTAACAAAAAAATGTAATACCCATCTCAAAGCTCCAACTCTAATATTCGTTATTGGTTCCTCTTTAAACCTAAACTCGTCATAAATATCGCCAATACACGACCACGACAATGGTTCCTCTCTGAATCCAAACATTTCAACATAACTCAACGCTTTTATCATAATTTGGCATAATAATCAAATTATACAATTTATCAACAATACTCATTGATACCCATCAACAACATCAAAATTTCATCTATTAAACATCGAAAATAGAATCCACTCGAAAAATCAAGCCGAACGACCCAAAATTGGCCAACCAAGGGCATGATATGATGGTCAGCCCTCCAAGAATGACAGTTGTCACGCCTGCCCATCACATATCTCCCTCACAAACCTCTCACCACGTTGATGCATGGACAAGGACTTTATCCCTGAGTCCATGACGGTCGGCTCGTTAGCTCGGTGGCGCTTGCCTGCTTGGCCAACGCAGTAAAGGTTGGACTCTCACCGCTGTGCATAACATATATTTCTGTGTTTTTCCACTGGAGCACTTTCGAAGCTCCGATTTCGATCCCAGAAAAGTCCAAAAATCATAGAAAATTATCATACATCATTTATACAACATTGAGCATATCAGTTTCACACAGATTAATCATTTATGTCATCGATTGATCACAAAAACCATTAACATGTTCATCAACTTAAAGCATATCAACATGAACATCAAAACTTAGAATTAACACATGTCCTTCACACAACTTACAACCATTAACATATCACAAATTTAACATCAAGTCACAGCAACCTAAAGAGGTTTTGCACAAATCCCTTTCAAGGTTCAATAAACTCATCAATTGAGGAATTTAAAAGAAAAGGGAAAGAGGATAAGGAATAATATATATCCTTTATGCCTAAATACACTCATATCATGAACAGTTCTCCCCTCCCTTACCTCAAATTTGCAGCAACCTTGAAGCTTTGGCTATGAAGATTCTCTCTTCTCCTTCCAAAAGCTCACATAGGGTTTTCTCCTTCCAAAAGCTCACAAAGGCATCTGTATAGAAAAAGGAAGTAAATTTTAATGAAATTGAATCTGAAAATGATACTACCTACTTTGAGGCTGTTGATTTCATCAAAGGAACAACTGAATGAATATGGATTAAATAACTACTTAATAATACGCATTTGAATAATGTATGGTGTACTTCTACTAATTTTATATTTGCACTGTGTGCCAAATTAATAATATAATTAAGAATATGTATGTTCAGTGGTGTGTAATGTCCAATGCTTGCATGAAACAATAATGTTGAATATGTTATGTTGATTTACTTCTTCATTAATCTTATTTCTATTTTAAGAATGTTAGACATGGAACATGTCAAAGACATTTGCATTCCAGACAGTGGAAATATTTTACTAAAATAAATCTTACTAAATGTGTAATACATACAATCTAAGGTCCTGCAAATTTGATTGAAGGAACATGTAATGCTATGTCCATGTTACCAAATGGGACTAAATATGTCATTAATAATGCTTTATACTCTCCAAAATCAAAGATAAATTTGTTGAGTTTTAATGATATATGTCGTCAAAGATATGATATTGAAACTACAACTGAAAGTAATATAAAATATATTAATATTACTGCTAATGTTTTGGGAAAGAAGAAAATTTTAGAAAAACTACCAAACTTTTCTTTTGGATTACATTATACATATATACATGAAATTGAATTTAATTTAGTAGTAAAAGAAGATATCAAAACTGTGACTTTATGGCATGACCCCTTAGGTTATACTGGATAAAAAATGATGCGTAAAATAGTTGAAAGTACCCATGGTCATCCATCGAAAGGTTTGAAACTTACAAAAGAAGATAAGTCATGTGAAGCTTGTTCTCTTGGCAAACTAATAATTATCATATCCCAAAATTTTCCCTCCCCTTTTCATTTCTACCTAACTTTTGGTTTGAGACTTCATCTGCATATCCATGACATCATAGTACATTCATTTGCATTGAGAAGCACAAAATCATGGATTCAATGGCCTTGATCATACAAAGCATGGAAGAGAGGCCGAGTCCCAAACTAGGGTTCATTTTGATGGCTTTGCTTGTATTGGTGAACTTTTCATCTTGATTTTCTTCATCATGAAGCATAAGGGGAGCCCTAATTCATTGGTGTTAGATTGCAAGCATCATCCAGATCATTCAATCCCTAAAACCCTAATTTCATCTGATTCACTATCATCCATTGTGCATGTTCCAATTGTTTGATCAAGATACATTCAAGGACCACTTGTTCTTGTCCCAATGTGAGGTTTCATTGGTTGGATTAAAGTTCATTGTAAGGCTTTACATGTTCATTTGTGGTTTGTTTGCTTTCATTGGTTCAAGCCTATTCTCATGGCATCACAACTCCCATTTTTTCATTGATTTTATCTGGTCATTTCATCTGGTCATTTCTAGTTCATGGTTTGTTCATGTCTAGTTGTTCATGTGTCCATTGATTCTTTGTACAAGTCTCATTGCCCATTCTAGGATCCTTGATTCATTGGTCATTTGTGCCATAGAGGATTGTTAATTCAAATCCATTTCCATTTTCATTCATTTCATTTCCAATGCCATGGTAGATTATACATTATCCTTTGATTCATCCAAGTCTTGTCATTCATTAGGTCATACGCACCATACATTCAAGTTGTTATGGTTTTAGCTTTGAGTGCATGTATCATTGGATTTCCATTAGTCAATTTCCAATCCAATTCATGGGATTTCTCATTCAATTCATTTCATACCATTTCATTTCAAACCAAGTATCATTTTATAATTGTTAATACCTTAGGATTGGCATTAATTTTGTAAAACAAATAATGTAATCATCTCTGTTGTTTTAATATGTTGGGTTGAAGAAATTCAACATCTGGACCAACATGTCATGTACGATGTCACGACATCATGTCTGTGACATCGCACATGTGCAGAAAACTGAATTAATTAATTCAGTATATATTCTGGGATTAGTGAGGATATTTGGTGAATATCCTAACTCCCATGTGGAGGTCTTAAAGACTCAATCAGAATATATATAGGCTCAAAATAAGGAGATATATATAGAGAGATTTTAGGATTAAAGACCTTGATTGTAGCAGAAAGTTTCTGCTGACTTTGTAACAGCAAAGAACAAGTTTGCTGCGATTTCTGAAGGCCCAAATCCAGTTGGGTGATTAGGTTATAAATAGCATATCGTAACCTAGTATTTGTAAGCCTCTTAGAATGAAAAATTAGGGGTGTGTGTGAGGTAAACCTCCCAACTTGTGGGAAGGTTACCATGTGTTTCTCAGTGTTCAAAGCTGAGAGTATTTGTAACTCAAAGCCTGTAGGTAAGAGTGATTATGTGCTTGAACGAAGCTGTGAAGTAAGTTCAAGTTATTTAACATTACATTGGTTTGTAGTGATAGGAACGGAAACTGGAGGTTTCTATCTAGGAGTTCCTAGATATAGATTGCATTGGGTAGGGATTAAGTGAAGAGTTGTAAACGGGGGAGTTTAACTCTGAATTAATACTGCTGATAGTGGATCTTCTTCCTGGCTTGGTAGCCCCCAGATGTAGGTCATGTTGGACCGAACTGGGTTAACAATTTCCTGTGTTTGTTTTCCTTCTGCATGTTAAAATCCTTTTGCCATAACATAGCTGGTATTTCAGTCTGCTTATCAAAATAATAACAGACCTGGGATATAGCCTTCTGTTTGAATGTCAATCAGAATGTTGTGACATTCATCAGTGACAGCATATACTGAATAATTGGCATGTTGGTTTCAGTTCAGTATTTACTTAAGTCTGGTCTTCACGAGGATAACAGACCTGGCCAAAGGATCATTGTGAAACTGTCAAACTGGATGTCTTGACAGTTGTTCCTGTAGGCTGATACTGAGGTAGAGACTGGTTGGTCTTTTCACAATACAACAAATTTAGCACTGTCCGTTTTCAGGAACATAACAGAATCAGCATATGTTCTGGCTGTCGAACTGAATGTTGTGACATTCATTCTCAACAGCATGTGCTAAAGTGTAGGATGATTGGTTTTTCTGTTCAGTATTTTTCTCTGGCTATTCTTTAGGAATCCAACAGCTGAGCTAAAATCCAGGAAACTAACTACTAACCTACAATTAATGAACCTAACAAATAGTATATTTGTTAGCAATCTAATAAGTGGAAATTAGATTAACGTGTTCAACCTTTATTTTAGGAAATACATGTACAAGGCCAGCAAACTGGAATAATGTAACAGTTGATGTTCAAATCACTATTGAGACATCTTGTTGATGACTGTGTAGGAAAATAACAGAATTTAGTGCTATGGATGATCTCTGCTGAGTCTTTCCACCAGATGCACAGAACTAGGTGTTCCTCCATTCTAGGGTGATATAGAAGCAGATGTCGTGACATCTGTGAACGTGTGCATATTAGTACAGGGTTTAATAACTGTCTTGCAATATTAGTTACAATGTTGAATCAGATGTCATGACTTGGAGTAGAACATCTGAAATCTGACTATGCCAGAATTTCAATAATCATATTCAAAGTCCATACATGTACAAAATTACAAAAATTATCATTTTTATAGCAGTTGACTTTTGGTCAATAGTTGACTTTTTGGTCAACCAGTTGATCAAAGTCAACTGACCCCCCTTGACTATGATAAGGCCTAACATAATACCATTTGCCATATTTCATCATCAAAATCCATTTTTGCTTGCTTCCATCATGCTTTCTTCAAATTCAAGTTACCCTTGGTCAAACCATGTTCATCATGCCATCCTACAAAAAACCAAACACATTCATGGCCCATTACAACACGTTCATAATAATACCAAACATTCATTAACCTAGCATATCATGCATCATCAATTTATAACCATACATTCAAAGCTTGCAAGTTCAATAATCCAAGCAACCATAACCCAAACCTAACACATGACAACCAATAACCTACAACCAACAACTAACTGTTGATTGTAGTATGAATGCTATCGTGGGTAAATATTTTTTATCGTCTCCACATGGATTAGTGCGATATCAATTTCGTTCAACAGTTACTAAGATTTTAAGCTTGGTTTGCAAGTTTTATTTTAAAGTTGCATTGTCTAAAATGGATGACTAAAAAATAAAGCTCTAGAGAGGTGAGAACTTGTCAAGATTGAATTTCATCTACCGATCAAATACGCAACTTACCAATCAGTTGTACACAGTCATAAACATTTGTTAATATCATCACGTATTGCTCACAAAATAGTTCATGTCTAAACTTCCAATGAGATTTCTACCTTATTGTTTAATCGACAATCTCTCAGCCTATTAAACAATACAGAGCATTAAGAATCTATACACACGGTGAATGTTAAACCTAAATTTATGTCTAGTGTTTAGAATCTAATAGAATGTTTATCCTATATCTATATTCGAAGATTAATTCTCAGTAACAACTCAAATCATAAGATAAATATGTAAACAAGAATAACATTGATAAAGATTCGTGAATAGATTGTATACAATGCCATGATTAATAAAAATACATATTATACCAGTAAACTTACATCCAATCCCAACAAGAGAGGGATTTAGCTACACATAGTATCTAGATACAAAAAGAAGGATGTAGAGGAATAAGCACCCACCATGATTTCCCAACGATAGAAGCGAATCCAACTCCGGATCTTCAAGAAGCACCTTCCACTTGTTGTTTTCTAAGCCTTACTCTCTCCAAAAATGGCTTCTCTTGGCTATTCCAAGAGAGCTCAAGAAAAATATCAGAGAAAAACAGAGAGAGAGGTTAAAAGTATGATTTGGACCTATTTATACAAAATTGGAAATTTTTTGTCTCGCCCGACAAACTGATCCTCGCCCCACGAAAGTTTCTTTATGGCCTAGCTGGAAGTTAGAGCGCATCAAACTGCCTTCAGCGAAATATCTTCTCTCACCCGGCGACCAAGGCCTCGCCCAGAGAACTCAAAATCACAAGCCCTCATCGGGCGACGAGGGCAAGATTTTCCCTTGGATTTCATTTCTCTGGTCTCGCCCCGAGCTTTCCAAAGCTCGTCGGGCGAGCTCGCTTTCTTCTCGCCAACTCATGCCCGACGACCATGCCAGAACTTCCCATCTTAGCTGTGTTCCTTGTTCTTTGAATTTTGTCTTTTCCTATGGTTTCTTGCACCATTTCTTGCACACTAACACACAAATCAAGGACACCAAAGTTAATTGTAATTTATATGACATTTGTGGCAAACATAGGGAAATTAATCAATGAAACCGCAAAATAGTTCGAAAAATGTCAAGTTTTTACATATCAATTATAACCCAATTTGGCCCTCATCACTAACCATTCAATAATATTCATAACACAAAGGCATAACACAAACACCATGATACCAAAACATGAATAGTACAACCTACCTAGCAAAACATACTAGTCCAAGCCTAGCAGCCAATCTGCATCAACATCCTGCATCAAGTAAAACATGTAACATCATCCTAATGCACAACAACCTACCATCCATTGCAAATGAACCTACACATGCCATCAACCAAATGCAAAGTCAAAACATGATCAACCCGCAAGCCAGACTGCACCAACATTCTCCAACCATCCACCATTACCTCACAATAATTATGCAGCAAGCATGAGCAAAGGCCTGCAACCATCTCACCATATAAAATCGACCAAGCCATCCTGTTGTAAGTGATCAATAAACCTGCAGTACACAATTGGAACAACAACATGACATATCAAGTTGATCAGTGCACAAACCCTGCAGACCACCAGCCATTGAACAATGGCACAAACTTGCTGGAGCAGAATAAATAAAATCGAGCAAAACTGAGTTGAACTCATGTTAACCTAACCACATTAGTATCACACTAACTAAACCTAACATTTCCAGTTAACTAACCACTTCATTCACCTAACTAACCAATTAGATTTTCAGGAATTCCAACTAACTTTTCCCCTCGATTTCCACATATTTCGGTTATAATTTTCAATTGACTTTTCACAAACTCCAAAGCATAACAACCTATATAAACAACTTGCAATCATTTCCACGGGGGTCTCAATAATTTTCCATCACAATTCACCAATCTCTCAACATTCATCTTCAATGAATCATTTCCACATGAAACCTCTGCATCATCTTTAACCTCTCAACCATTTCACCACCTTCAATCAACCTTTACCACAAATTACTCAGAGCACATCCCTAGCCTTCGTCGAAGTCCCACAATTGGACCTTGAATGAAGGCGTGTTAAAACCTCCATTTGATTCCATCACCATATTCATCAAGCCTCTTAATATTTCATCTCTACATCTGATTTCTATTCAGCTAACTCTACTTCATTCATCAACAACAACCACAATTCACAAAAAACAAGAAAATTTAGGAGAAGAAGAGGAAGAAGCTATATACGTAGTGATAAGAATCAAAATCAAAGAGATAGGGATCTGTAACTGAGGAATTTATAGCTTGGACCTGGGTTTCTTGTGCCATCCTTCATCAACTTTAATTGACACAATTATCGGGGTAAATCACGTCCTTGTTGGTAGAATCTCCATTTCTCTTATAACCAATTTCTTCATGCAATCTTGTTCTTCAGGTTTCTATGGTTCATTTCCCCATGACTATTGTTAGGTTCAAAGATGCATTAGTGTTTAATTTAACATGGATTGGTTAGGGTTCTTGAGCTAAATCTCCTTGGTTTGCATCCTTGAGTGATTTTCTTGTGAAATTGGACCTTGATTTGTATTCAGCTCATTGCCACAATTCAAATGATGTTTTTTTCATTTTCGTTTCGATGGAGCATAGTTGACGGAGGCAACCTCTGGAGCGGTGGTTGGTGGTGGTGGCTCTAACCTGAGTTATGTGAATTGTTCTTGTTTTACTGCATGCGTTTTTTGAATTTTCAGCTGATCACATTTCCCTTCATTCATGATTGGGCCTCGTTCCAATGGGCCTTGCATTTTACTGAATGTAATCATTGTTTTGAACATAAACCCCCTGTCTTTATACATTAATTAGTAATGGGCCTCCTTGTTGGGCCATGCGCCAGATTTTCTTTGTGCACCCTGTTGGCCATATAGACCCCTATATTTTAATTAATTATGAAACTTCTTTGCTAATTTCTTTTTGTGCCATTTTCGTTCATACTTGTTTAATTGTAGTTAATTCATATTGATGCAAAAAAAGGAAATTAACATGATTATTTTTTCTAATTAGGATTAATTGATTCCATTTAATTCTTAATTGTTTTGAAAATGTCTTGAAAAATATATGATTAACCTAGTACTAATTAGGTTAGACTTTAATTCAAATTATTAAGAATACTTAGTGTATTTGGTTTTAATTCATTTTATAATCTTATTTGTCCTTAATTTTTTTTAGATTTAATTGATCTTTTAATCACATTGATTCTTGTTAGGCCTTAATATGATTTTATAATTAGTTACATTCTTAACCAATGATATGCTCCCTTAGTTTAGGTTGATTTTAGGGTTTCTAGATTCTCAATCCCTTATACATAATTCAACTATTGATCTTCATTCCCACTGATTGAGTTGATCAAAGTTTACTTTGATCAACCAAATCCTTTTAACTGTGATAATTCCCTAAGCTTGTTCAAGTGATCAAAAGACCCTTGAGCACTTCATAGGACAAGTCCCTTGTGTTCAAGTTGAACTGGATCTCAGAAGCTCAAGACTCAAGATCAAGACTTCAGACTTCAAGTCAATATAAGTCAAGCATTGCATACAAACTAGACTACTATCAAGCACACCAAAGGTGTATCAACATTTGTCAATCTTGATTCAATTTGTATGTCATGAGCCTTAAGCAACGAAGAATGACGAGAGATATTACTCCTACCCTTGTCTAGAGTACCTTTAAGTACGGGGCGTAGGCCCTAGCTACTTAAAGTATTCATCTTCGTTCATAAAATTTAGTATAATTCGAATCAAATGATTTTCATGTTTCCTCCTACAACAAGCAACACTACATCATCAAAATCATATATCATAATCTTCTTTAAACACTTGTTAATCATGATGAGAATTACACGCCACGAGCCTTAAGTAACAAAAAATTATGAGAGGGAGCCTTTCTATCCTTGTATAGAGCATCTTTGAGTACGAGGCATATGCCCTAGTTACTCAAAGTATTCGCCTTTGTTCATAGACTTTAATGCAATTTGAATCAACCAATTGACAAGGTCTTCTTTAGGCAAGCACATCAATAATTCAACACTTCAATGGTGCAACATCATTGCTTCATTGATCATTGTCCTCTTTAGATCACCAATCATACTCTCTCCTTGATATCAAATACCCATATTTGAATCCTAATCAATCTATCATTCACGGTTTCTTTATAAGTCCTCTTGTGCTTAGGAAAACCCTATTCATTTGTTTGCTTGTCTTATCAGTCCTCTTGTGCCTAGGTGAACCCCTTAGAGCTCTTTTGCCTTGTAAACTCTCTCATGTGTTGGTAAATCATCTCTTATTCATTGTTTGTCTTATAAGACCTCTTGTGCTTAGGCAAACCCCTTTGAGCTCTTTTGCCTTGTAAACCCTCTCGTGTGTTGGCAAATCATCTCTTATTCATTGTTCTCCTTCTAAGACCTCTCGTGCTTAGGTGAACCCCTTGAGCTCTTTTGCCTTGTAAACCCTCATGCGTGTTAGCAAATAATCATGTATTCATTGTTCTCCTTCTAAGACCTCCTGTGCTTAGGCGAACCCTTTGAGCTCTTTTGCCTTGTAACCCTCTCGTGTGTTGGAAAATCATCTTTCATTCATTGTTCCCCTTTTAAGACCTCTCATGCTTAGGCAAACCCTTTGAGCTCTTTTGCCTTGTAAACCCTCTCGTGTGTTGGCAAACCATCTCTCATTTATTTTTTCTACTTTTAAGACCTATTATGCTTAGGCAAACCCCTTTGAGCTCTTTTGCCTTGTAAACCCTCTCTATGTTGGCAAAACATATTTCATTATTTGTTCTCCTTTTAAGACTTCTCGTACTTAGGTGAACCCCTTCGAGCTCTTTTGACTTGTAAATCCTCTCGTGTGTAGGCCAATCATCTCTCTTTTGTCACTTAGGCTAAACACCACTCATTGGTTAATGTCACGCTCTTGCTATTCAAGCAATTTGCTTCGCCTTTTGGCAACCCAATCAAATCTTTCTTTCTTTGTTCCGTCTTAGTTCCTCGAACTACGAAGCTCTGACTTTCTCATTGCATGATGAGAATACATAAGCATAAGGGTTCGAACCCTTGGCGAGCATATTTATTATTATTCTTCCTTCTTCCTTAAAGCACCATCCATATCTTTCATGATCTATTATCAGCTATCTTCAATCATAACCATTCATCTCAATGATGTACTGTTTCTTTGGACCAAATACCAATATTTCTTTAGATTCCATATATACATTTTAGGAAAATAACCAGTGTCCACCTTTGAACCAAGAGTTGTTTGTCTCGTCGGCAAATATTTCATTACCTTTTATTTTTTAGCTTGATGCATGCTTTACTCTTTGGTTAAAATATCATTCCTTTGTGGATTCAAACAATACCATTATCTTTTGGTTCCAAATATACCTTTCATCACTTCTGCCAAACCTTTCAGTTCTTTTTGCGTTAGTTCTACGAACTAGTGACCTTTGAATTTCTCATTGTACAATGAGAATACGTAGGCACGGGGATGCGAATCATTGGCGAGCACATTAATTATTTCTCTCTAGCCTACCATTCACCTTTCATCATCCGCTATTCACTACCTTCATTCAATACCTTCAAATCATTCATTCCCTAGTGATATATTGTTCTCTTTAAGCCAAATATATTATTTCTTTGAGTCCCATACATACTTTTAGGCCAATAACCAATGCCCGCCTCTGATAACAAGAAACATTCATCCATACACTATTTCTTCATTCAATACCTTCAAATAATTCATTCCTCAGTGATAACAAGGAAAAAGTCCCGACTAGTGGCTCAATAATATAACCAAGAGGATGACAAATATTATGAGGAAACTTATGCTCCAGTTTCCTGCCTCGAGGCTATATGCCATTTACTAGCTTTTACATACTCTAAATATTTAAAATTATTTCAAATTTATGTTGATGATATTATATTTTGTTCTACTAGCATGCAATTAGTTAAAGAGTTCTCAAAGTTAATGCATGACAAATTTGAAATGAGTCTAATGGGAGAGTTAACTTACTTTCTCGAACTTCATATCAAGTATCTCAAAGAAGGGACATTTTTGTGTCAATCAAAATACTTCCAAGAGTTGCTTAAACACTTCGGAATGACAAATGCAAAGTCAATCAACACTTAAATGCCCATTAACAGGAACTTAGACAAAAATGAAAGTGGTAAGGATGTTGACATCAAAAGGTATAGAGCTTACGTTAGAAAGTTCCATTTCATGTGAGTGCATTCACCATATCTCATCATATGAGGTAGTATCATTTCACTTATCTCTTTGTTCAAAAGTTTTTATTTCATGTGTTGCTTATATGTCTCTTATATGTGATTGCATGTTTATGTTCCAAATGCGCTACATTTGATAAATGATACTTTTCATGTATGCTCACTTCCAAAAAAATCGTTGTTAACCCATCTTTGTTTCAATCTATATGATTATAGTGACTTCATATTAGTATGTCATTATCATATGTGTCTCATGCTTTTATATCTTCACATTGGAAGTATTCTTGAAGCTAGTGATGTTTGAGCATGTAATTTATGTTATTTTGTTTTATCCTCCTGCTTTTCTATTTTATCAATGTTATAATGTGCTTATAATGAACTCCTTGTAATCTTGAATTAATTGCATGTTGATTTATGTATAAGAAATCTTCACTTTAACGTCATTCTAATGATATGTGAGTGCACGTCATCGTTGAACAAATTCTCCTTGCAACGTCTATGCGTGTTATATATGTTGTTGTAAGTTTTACACGATGTTTCTCACATTTTATGGATTTGTCTATTTTTGATGTTGTCAAAGGGTGCACATATTCAATGGGAGCTATGATAAGACATCAAATACTTCGTACGATTTGTCATCATAAAAAAAAGGGAATATGTGACTGCATATTCTTTTAGAAAAGGTTTTCAATGATGTAAAAACTAGGACACTTAGTATTTATATATATATTGAATTTTATTCTCTAAGTCTAGATGTGCATTTTCATATTAGGACACTTAAAATCAGGTTAAATTGGTTTTTACAAGTTAAAATTATGATTTTACATGAAAAACAAGGTTATGGGTCGATTCATCCATGTTATGGGTCGACACATACTGAAGACCTTTAAAATAAAAGCCATTGCCTTCTATGTGTTGATACATAAGGCTCTTGGGTCGATACATAGCACATGTGGGTTGATACATGCTTCTTTGAAGTCAATACATAGACAATATGTGCAACACATAAGATTTTGAAGTCAATACATACTACTTTAATTTTTCCAAACTTGTAATTTTTCTAAACCTCTCTCTCTCTCTCTCTCTCTCTCTCTCTATATATATATATATATATATATATATATATATATATATATATATATATATATATATATATATATATATATATATATATATATATATATATATATATATATATATATATATATATATATATATATATATATATATATACACACACACACACGCGTATTCATGCATTATTTTTCAAGCAATTGAAACCAAGAACAAACAAAGCATTGCTCATCATCTTCAATATTTTTTTATGTATACACACAACAATTACACATAATCATTTTTGTTAGATGATATCTAGATCAAGATTTATAAGGTCCAATTTAGGATTGTTGTAATCAAATTAGGTTGAAAATTCTTTGGGGGTTTCATTGATAAAACTAGTTGGGGTTTTCCCTTAAAGATCAAGGTTGATTTGGGTTTTTTGCACAAGATTTCACAACGAGGACTCAACCGAGTGAAAGCTTTGAAGAACAAGGTTTTCTTTCAAAGGAGTAGCGGTAACCGAATGATCGAATTGGAAATATTAGGTCACTTGATCCTGCTTAAGATCAAGGGAGAAGAAGAAGATAAAATCAACATCAAACTTAGGGTTTGGGGGTTTGGATTGCAACTTTTTCTCTTGTATACAACATTTGTAAAGGTTAATTGAATATCTCAATTCCATTTGGAATTGGAGGAAAATGTATCCATAATAAGGACAATCGGGGAACTGCCTAAACAAATTATTATGTTCTCTCTCTCTCTCTCTCTCTCTCTCTCTCTCTCTCTCTCTCGTTTTACAATTTGATAATTCATTTAGTGTGTAATTTCATATACTGAAAATTATGTTTGTGTTGAAATCTTTCAATCTGTTTTGTAAGATAATTGGAATCTAAACAATTGCAATTGATTTTTCGTATCATCAACACAAAAGAAAATCAGTTTGGTGTTTATTGCACACCAAGAGTTTGATAAGTTATCATAGTCATTTTTGTTTCTTATTTCATTAGAAGTTGATTATCAAAGTGTGACATAGTTCAAACGTTATTTTGAAAAGTGTCATCCAGACCCTTCTAGACCTGGGGCACCTGCTCCATTCATACAAAATATCGTGTCTCGCTTATCCTTAGAACCTGGAGTACCATAGAGAGTCTCATTCTCCTTAGTAGATACCAGTATGGAAATAGAGTCTCGATCAATTCCAATATTATAACAATTGTTCGGTATTCTAAAAATCAAGAATTATTATTTTAGAATATATTGCTCATTTTGAATTTGAATAGTAAGAACCAGCTGAACTAATCACATTTTTACATGAACATATATAAAAATTATAAGAGCTAAAATGATATATTATGTCTCACTATTCCTCTCTCATGTTCACTAATTTCTTATTAAATTTGAAAAATAAATAAATACATAATTAATTTAAAAAATAAAACTACAAAATTAAAAATGAAGAAGAAGAAACTAACTATTAATATTTTATATATATTCACAATGAATAAGAAAAAAAATAGAAAAAATATAAAGAATAATCCTCTATTTTAATTTATTTATGCCTATACCATGTATATAATCCTAATAATAACAGTGGAGTAATACCCATTACAACAAGAGTGTTAATTAGTACATAGTTCAAAGGAAATTCTAGAGAGACGTAGCAATCTATTGATAAATGCATAATAATAAATATATGTAGTAGAGAGAAGTGTATAGAAAACTCTCTTGAAATATCTAAAATAATTTATAATGTATAGATTATGTATAACTTTTCCTTATTTCCTATAAATAGTGTGAGCTTATTATTTGTAAACTAAGGTAGTAAAAATCTAGTAAGTAAACAAATTTGTAAAACTTCCTTTTCTTAGAGCACACGATAACGATGTTTGAGATGTTTGAAAAAAGTTATAAGGAATAACAAGACAAAAAGTCCTTAACTCAAACACCGAAGGATGTTTTGAAGGATTCAATAAAAAGAAATAAGAAAACTATTTTCCTTATTCACCAGGAATTGAATGAAAATGAGTTTGAGAAAATCTCAAATGCAATAACGGCTAAGAAAGCGTGAGAGAAGCTCCAAAAATCTTTCGAAGATGGAGATAAAGTAAAGAAGGGGTGTCTCAAAATTCTAAGAGGGGTGTTTAAATCCATGCATATGAAAGATTCAGAGTCTCTTTTTGAGTATTTTTCAAGAGTTATCACTATTTAAAATCAATTAAAAATGGAGAAGAGTTAGAATTTATGAGAATTATGAAGAAGATACTCCACTCATTAGACCCTTAATTTGAGTATTTTGTTGTGATAATCGAAGAAACAAAAGATTTAGATACTACGATAATAGAGCAACTTCAAGAATCATTACTAGCTTATGAGAAAAAATATAAGAATAAAGTAATCATGGGAAAAATATTCAATATTCAACTAAAGGAGAATGAAGAAACTCAAAGAAATGGGAGATGCCGACAGAGTCGAGGTAGAGATCAAGAACAATGTCACGACCAATGACATTTTGGACGTGGTAACTATGGAAGAATTTTAAATTTCACTAACAATAGTTATGAGAGAGGAGAAATCTCAACAAAAGGGCGTGGAGGAAGTTATAAATCTCAAAATCAATGTTACAACTGTCAGAAGTTTGACCATTACATTTTAGAATGTAGATATTTCAAAAATAGAGTTGTGGAGAAGAACAACTAGGTGGAAGGAAATAAAGAGAAATTTGAAACAATGTTGCTAACACATGAAAATAATAAAGGAAGCCAAAAAAAATCATGGTACCTTGACATTCGTGAAAGTAGCCATATGTCTCGAAAAGAACATGATGAACTAGAAAATGAAACTTTCTCATTTGGTAATGATTCTAAGGTTCCAAGAAAGGAAAAAGTAATATATTAATTTTATTAAAAGACGAAAGACATCAATCTATATAATACATTAAATCTGAAGCGGCGAATTATATCACGATACATCATATGACACATATTCTATATTTGACCCATCATCATTATTCTTATGCGGCACCTCCAAAAATTCACCTTTATTTTTCTAATGGTCAAAGTACATACCATTCTTTTATCGAGGTCATGAGTTCGAACCTCGAAAAAAATAAAAATATATTAATCTAACAACTATTTTATAATTTTTGATATATATTATTTGTTTAAATCTTATATAGTATTATTATTTTTCTTGAAATAATTTTTGAATTATAAAAAAGAGAGAAAAACGTTGATATATTTTTTCAAGATAATGCCACACTCGTTTTGAATAAAATAATCTAACAATCCATCAATTACTTCAACTAAGTATATTTGCTCAAATTTTAAAAATAAGAGAGATGTGTGAATCTAGAGAAAAAACTTTGATATATTTTTTCAATATAATGCCACACTCATTTTGAATAAAATAATCTAACAACCCATCAATTACTTCAACTAAGTATATTTGCTCAAATTTTAAAAATAAAAGAGATGTGTGAATCTAAAAACTATTAAATATTTTTGATTTTATTGAAATCTTAGCAAATAAAAGTTGAAACAAATGTCTTTAGTGTCAAATTAGTTATTACACAAATTTCAAAAGTTTGTCACTATTTATTGATATTTAAATATGATAGAGCATGCAATACTTTTCAATCTTATTGATAAACGTCACTATTATATTCTTCATATTATGACGAACAAATAAACTATAGACAGAGGATAACATTCTTGATTTCTCATATATGAGTGTCAAAGAGACATGAGAATCAAAATATAAAAAATGATCACAAGTAATATCTTTTAGAGTTATTAAAATTTGCAAAAACTAAATTCTAGATATAACTGTGAACTTCCAAACATATATTTTTTCTTTCAAGTAAAATGTTCATTTTTATTGTTGATTAATTCATATTGTTGTCTATATTATAATTCATAATAAGATGTTACAATATAACTCTTTAACCATATTTTTCAAAAAAAAAAGAATATAATTTAAATTCAATATTACTCAAATAAAAATTAATTCACAACAGCGCATCGAGCGGGTTTTAATCTAGTTTATTTTAAATGTTTATTACGCTTTAAACACAAAAAACAACATTTTGAGTTTGGAACAACTTTTAGAAAAATACACTACACCAAATAACACATTTTATGACAATTTTTTCACCTTATCCAACGAACAACCAAGTTTTAAACCATTGGCGCACCACATTTAATTTTATTTTTTAAATGCTACCTATTCCCTCCATTGTGCATACAATCGAGGGGAAAAGTTATGATCAATCTCCTTTCAAATCCCAAAAACTGCATTTAAGCGCATTCTTTTTTATTTATTTATGATCTGTTCGCTCGATTGAGTTGGAAATCGAGGGGAAAGATTTTGATGAGTCCCCAATTGAAACCCAACAAATGCATTTTAGCGCATTTTAGTCTTTTTAATTTTTTTTAATACATATTCCCTAAATTGTGCTATCAATCGAAGGGAAAATTGTTTTATTTATAACTAACGAAACTTTGTTGTCCATTTTAAAAATAATAACGGTTAAGACATTGTTACTCATCAATCCACATGAAACATCAATGATCCGCATGACACCGGCACCAACAAATTAGAAAGTAAGTACTATTGGACATGTGACTCAACACATAAGAGGGAGTGAATTCTGGATTTTAGAAAAACAATAGTTTAAAATCGAATTGTTATTAATTTTAGAGTTTAAAAACATTTTGTTAAAACTATTTTAGAAATTTGCAGCGGAAAGTAAATATGCAGAAAATAATGAGTTAAGGGTAGGAGAAATGACATATGAGATTTATACAAATTCAATCGAGAAGACTTAATCTTGTTAACAAGATTTGATCTTGAGAGTGTCCAATTATGATTAAGAGCTTTTAGTTGGTTAAATTCTCGAACCCCTATATACAAGGAAAACTGAAGTTTCATAAAAACTTCCAATCACACAACGAACAAAAGAGATAAGCGGTTAATCTTCCTTCCAAACATGAACTTCAAGAGAGAAGTGATTAGTCTCCCTTCCTGTTGATTCTAAGTGTTGGCAGCAATTTTGGTAAAACAAAGAGTGTTCACAAGATGTCATATGTGATGTCTTAACATAAGATATCCTATGTACCTGTTGGAGTTCAAGAACATGTGCATGTAGGATTGTTTCAGAATGCCACATACAATGCCATGGCTTCTGATATTGGATGTACCTGCTGGAGCTTAAATGAAAGACATGTTCATGCAGGATTGTTTCAGATGAAATACACAAGGTCATGACATTTGATATGGCTGTACTTGCTGGAAGTTATAAAAGGAATTATTGGATTATGCAGGATTTTTCCAGGATGTCAGACCCGATGTCATGACATCCTGTACACAGAACATTCAGTATGAATGTCTGGTGTTTTATGATTGCACAATTAATGGCAATCTTTGTATGATTAAAGATATGATTAGCTGGCGCATTCAATCATGGATTACAACCAGATTTACTTATTTTCCAAGGAGATCTATACAGCTGTTATAAAAAGATTTGATTGGAAAATAGATTTAGGGTTTTCAAGATGTCCAAGCCCAGCTGGATGCTTATATAAAAAGGGACTTAGAAAACCTGTTTGAATACACAACCAAGACTGAGCGAAATATAGAGAGAGAGCTAGGGTTTGTGTCTGTTTAGTCGTAAGACTTGTAGGTCATTCAAGTCATCCATTGATGATTGAATTGACTGATTTGTGGTTGTAATTTGTCACACTAAAGCTGTTAAGCAAGAGTGTGTGTCTTCTTGATCAAAGCTGTGAGGCAAGATCAAGAGTGTGTCTTCTTGATTAAAACTGTGAAGTAAAATCAAGAGTGTGTAATTGAAAAGTATTTTCTTTTCACAAGGGATTGTTGTTTAAAATCACTGGTGTGTGATTGTAAGGGAAGTGAGTGGATTCTCATATCTAAGAGTGCTTAGGTAGAAATTGCACGGGTAGAGATTAGGTGAGAAAGACTATAACTTATTGAAGTGTACAGAGAGTCTTTAAACTAATTCTATTTTAGTGAATTTCCTTCCTGGCTTGGTAGCCCTCAGACGTATGTGAGTTGCACCGAACTGGGTTAACAATTACTTGTGTTATTCGCTTTACCATTCTGTTTTTGTTTATCCATTGTGTATTACCAGATATTAGTGTCGTGGCATTACCTTCGACATCTTATATTTGATACCAGAATTTCAATTGGTATCAGAGCGGGCATCCTGCTCTGGTTCTGGGTGAGATCTAGGGGCAATACTTTCTGGTACAATGGAGAGAGATGGAGGATCTGTTCATAGGCCACCAATTTTGGATGGTTCTAACTATGATTATTGGAAACCTCGAATGGTAGCGTTTCTGAAATCCCTTGATAACAAGGCTTGGAAAGCTGTGTTAACAGGTTGGGTACATCCTGTCATTACTAAAGAAGGAGAAGCCACCACTAAGAAGCCTGAAGAACAATGGTCCAAGGAGGAGGATGACCTTGCTCTTGGAAACTCTAAAGCCTTGAATGCCATATTCAATGGGGTAGACAAGAATATTTTCAGGCTGGTAAACAACTGTGAAGTGGCCAAAGAGGCTTGGGACATTCTCAAGACCACTTATGAAGGCACCTCTAGGGTAAAGATGTCTAGACATCAGCTGCTCACCTCCAAGTTTGAAAACTTAAGGATGAAAGAAAATGAAAACATTCATGATTTTCACATGAGTATCCTTGAAATTGCTAATGCTTCAGGAGCCCTGGGAGAGAAGATGATAGATGAAAAACTGGTAAGGAAAATACTCAGGTCACTTCCTAAGAGATTTGTAATGAAGGTGACTGCCATAGAAGAATCTCAAGACATTTCCAACATGAGGGTAGATGAGCTAATTGGTTCCTGTAAGACCCCAATTTTGGGCCCTAAGATCCCTCATGGCCCATATCATTCATATCATAACCTCAAGGATCATTGCATGCCTTTGTACCCTCCTAGTGGGTAGATTGCCTTGTAGGTTTGTTTCTTGATCACCAAGCATACTTTGCATTTGTATATCTTTGCTTTCATATGTTTATCATTCAAAAAGTACAAAAATATTGTCAGTCTAACCTTGTTGCTTGCAGTTGAAGCAATCATCAGCAATTAGGTCAAAGTCAGTCATTGATCAGTCAAAGCAATGGATGGTGGCCATTCTTGCAGAATTTGGGCACCATGATCATAATCAAAGGTTCAAACAACTTGAGACATCATTTGAAGTCAAGTTCTCAAGGAATTAGGGTTTTGAAATCATCAGAAGTGGTCCAATCAGTCCAAAACCCTAAAAAAGTCAAACTTGGTCAACAGTTGATTTAATCAGAATTTTGATGGATAGAATTGATCTGAAGGAGTTCATTCATGCTTGTATAAGCCTCATCTATCATGTTCAAGCCTCATCATGGAAGAAAATCAAGTCAAATCAGAAATTTTCCAGAAATAGAAAGTGGACCTGTAATTTCAACTGCCAAAAATGGAAACTTCTTGATCTTAAACTTACATCATGATACAAGCTTCAAATGAATTTTTGCCCAACATGAAAGTTGAAGATCTTGTCTTCCCATTTTCAAAAAGTCCAAGAACATCAAAATCCCATGTGTGGTTGTCAAGATATGATCAAATCATTTTCACCAATTTTTGAACTTCAACAAGCCATAACTCTCAAACCATAAGGCCAAATTTGGTGGGTTTTTTTCCTACAAACCACATTTTTCATCCTCTTTCCAAAAATATAAATTTCATGACCTAAAACCTTGCCAATCAAAATGGCATTTTTGGACCTTTTGCATTTAAATTCAAAGTTTGACCAAACTTTGACTTTTTGAGTTTTTGACTTTTTCTTGATTTGGTCAATTGGGAAATGTTCCATATCACATTTGTGACTTGTTCCAATCCCAAAACCATCATCATACCACCATTTTCCCATCATTTTGAATTAAAATGCAAATTTGGCAAAATGTGCAAAAGGTGTGAAAAGAATAAAACCAGTACAGCAGTACATGTACCACTACAAGCAGCAGAAATGCAGTCTGTTTCCAGCCTATTTGAGGCCCAATTCGCAGCAGCACACACCCTCCATCATTCACTTGTTCCACAATTAGCAAAATGTGCATTTGGTTGTTTTAACATAAGTAGGATTAAGCATCCCTTAAACCAACTCTAAACAGCCACATATAAGGGCATTTTCCTGACAGTTCAACCCTAGTTTTTCAGCCTACCACACAGAAAAAAGACATATTCTCTCATTTGCATTTTTGGCTCAAGTGAACTTTTCTGCCAAACCCTTGAAAACCCTCGAATGACCTTGATTCCTCCATCATCTAAACATCATTTGGGATTGTTTTTGCACATCATTTCTCAACTGTAACCCTCTTTCAAGCTCTGCATCTTCAAAGCATCTCCAATGGCAACTTGGAATTTGAGGAGGTCCAAGCAAGTTTGAGCTGAGCAAGCTTCATCACCTTTCATTACCAAGCATAAGCATCACCTATGTGCACCCCTATCATCAAAAGGATCACTGTTTCAACATTTTCTTCCAAAACAAGTAAGCAATTCGACTTCCTCCTTTTACCATGCCATGATGTGATTTGGATAGTTTATTTGATGCTGATTCAAATGATTGTTGGCTTGCTTGAAATGGTTATGTCATGGCCAAGAAATCTGGATTTCATGTTGTGTGTCCAAACTTATTTCTGTTCGATTCACCTTGCTTGCTTTGATTCCTTAAAATGTGATGCTATATTATTGTTCCTTGATGGTTAATGATGCTGTTGGTATGCTAGATTTTGGATTTAGGGCATTTTGAAAATTCGACCTGCTGTAGATTGATGATGTTTTTATGAACATGCTAAAACCCTGCTGTTATGATGAATGCTGCTGTTATGATGAATGCTGCTGTTTTGATCCCTTGTCATGTCCAGAAATCCACCTTGGTTCATGTGCTGTTGTTTGTTGTGCTTGATTTGGTGATGGACATTGGATGATGAATACCTTTGCTGCTGTTAAACTACTTGCTATGCCCAAAATCTTTTTGTCATGTTTGTGTTGTTTTGGTGTTTATGACATGAAGCACATTGAAGTTTTCTGTTTGCTTGATGCCTACATGATGATTGCATGATGTTGCTTGGTCGAATTTGGCATGATGTTGACTGCTTGAATGTTGCAAATACCATGCTGTTGTTGAAACACTAGTGACTTTCCAGCAAACTTGCCCTGTTCACATACTGCTATTGTTGCCTGTTATTGTTGTTTGTATTTGCTGTTATGTTGAATTTCAACTGATTATGATTGATTTCCATGCTCTGCTGTTCAAACCTGACCCTGCCTAGAAAATCTATGTTACATGTTCAATACCATATGGCTGCTGTGTTTAAACCTCAGATTTTACCAAGATTTCGCATGAACTGTTGCTTGTTTTGTTGATGAGCTTGTTTTGTTGATGAGCTTGTTTTGTTTTGAACTACCCTTGATTTGTTTGTTTTGCCTTACTACTACCATGTTGTGTTGGATGAATGAGAAACATTAATGTTCAAGGCTATGCTGCTATATGCTATTGTTTGTTGTGCTTGATTTGGTGATGGACATTTAATGATGAATGTGTGCTTGCTGCTGTTATGATGATGTTGATGTTCATGATACCCTGCTGCTACACATTGCCAAATGCTTGCTGCTATGTGCTGTTGTTTCTAAAACCGTAAACCCCTGCTGTTCATGAGCTTCACCTGTCTTAATTTCCAGAAATTTGAACGTTGTGTTTTGGTTAGTATTGATTGATGCTCCTGTACCAATGTCCTGCTAAATGATATGCTGTTGGGTGATGGTCGATTTTTTTTTGTTTTGATGTTGATGAACCATAAACATGAAATTGATGCTGCTATTGCTGTTTTGAACTTGGCCCAGAAATCCATGCTGTTTATATACTGTCATGTGCTGTTGTTTTGTTTATGAACATGCTGCCATGCTAAAACCATGCTGCAATTTTAAATCCGTGTTGTTGCTGTTGTTAGTTCTATTTGATATGATGAACATGATGCTATGCCCTGCTGTTGTGTATGATGAAGCATGATGAGGATGAACTTGGTTTGATGATTACATGTATGATGAACATAGGCTGCTATTTTGAAACCTTAAGCCGTACAGGATTTCCCATGAGCATGTGTGTTATATTACATTTGTTGTTCATAACTTTGTTTGGATGTTGACTGAACTTGTTTGAAGTTTGAATACATGAGCCATGTTGTTAGAAACCTTAGGGTTTTTTCCAAATTCAGAAAATTCAAATGGATTGGCTGGTTACTGTTTTATTGGCTGAGAGCCAATCAAAACATTTCGTTTTGTAGGGCCAAAACGCAGCACTTCAATAAGTGACTGCAGAATTACAAATTTGCCATGCTTGTTTGTTCATGTTTCACCAATTATTTCATCCAATTTCCACAATTTATTTCTCATTCAATTTTCATCAAAAAATTATGAAATTTTTTACACATGATCATGAATGTGTCCTTCATTTAATTGTGATTTTTAATGAATTTTTCAGTGGTTGGATTTTTTATGGTGATTATTTTCTTCACATGTATGCATAAATGATACATTATGCCAAATCTTTTGTGAAATACTCATGTTATATCCAATGCCCTTGAAATTTTTTGTGGTGAAACTAGACACATTGACCTTCATTTTGGTATAAAGTTTGTGCATTTATCATTTGTGGATTGAGAGTTATGATTTTTTGAAGTCTTGTGTTACATTTGGTGCTATAACATGAACATGCATTTTCCCAATTTTTGTTCACATGCTTCCTCTTATCCAAATCACTTAAAATTTTGCATGAATGATCCTTTACATGTCTAGTTCATGTATGAATTTTCTTGGAATTAATCATGCTGTTTTCCATTTGATTGTGAATTTTCTTCCATATGTGGTCATTTGTTGACTTTTTGTGCTATGCCTTGCCAAATCTTTTGTGAAATTCTCAAATCTTATTGTATGACCATGAAATTTCATATATGATAACTAGACATCTCAAGCTTTGCATTGGTGTTAATCTCATTCATTTCTCTTCTGTTTTCAAATTGATATGATTTTTTGAAGTTGACCTATGCTTGTTGACTTTCACCATGCTTGCTTGAATTTGATTTGAATTCATGATTTTACTTGACTGCCTTCCTCTCATCCAAATGCCATGAAATTTGACATGTATACCATGTTAGATGTTAGGATTGAGTGTGATTTATTTCATAATTTTTGAGAATGTTTTGGTTGACTTTTGAATGAAGTCTTTGCTGTTGACTTTTGTATGCTTCTCTTGCCATGCTTTGCATCCTTTTGCATGTGAAATGACCATGATGCATGATATAAGTTTGAATCCAATTGTGTTTGCTTCTTACATGATTGAACTTGACTTTGATTGAACATTGCTTGCTGCCTTGACTTTTTCTTTCATCTTTGACCCTAGGCTAGTCCTAGTGGTCTTGTAAGCTTACAATTGAGCTGTTTGTTTCAGGTTGAGCACCAATGCCCCAAAGACCTTTCAATTTTGATTGAGTTGTTTTGTTTATCATGTGCTAACACTTTGTTTTGTAGGTGACTCATATGCTTGAGTCTTTGTGCCTTGCACAATTGGTCCCTCTGTGGTTGACTTTTGGTTCATTTCTCTTTGTTTTAATTGTTGAACTGTTTACTAATTGGTTTGACTTTTTCAGGTACTTTAGTTGCCTAAGTTCTCTGAACTTGCTTGCTTTGCTATTTAGCATTTGCTTTGAGGTATAATTACTTCTTCTTCATGTAGTCTGGAGACCCGGTCTGTTATTTGACCGGGCAAACTGTCTGAAGTCCTCCTTAAGAGGCAATGCCTGTGTTTGTTTATATTTGTCCTAAGCAGGAAAAGTCCTTCAAGTAAGGCAATTGGTGGAAGGTAGGGATAAGCAATCTATCCCCCACTATTCAGTGTGTCCTCTCTTTGCTCCCATTACATGGTAGAAGCAATGAGATAAATACCCAAGATCTAATCGAGTCAATAATGTGGAGAGAGTTCCTACTTTCTGAACTCCCACACTTTCTTTGATGCTCTCTCTAATCTGAGATAGAAGCAATGAGGCACACCCCTCATCTCCTTTTCATCTGCTTCACCTGAGCCCCTCAATGGCCAGGTTAAGAGCGACCTTTACCCATTACAGTGGACTTTTAAAGTCAAACCCTCTTGTGTGAGCCCCCATTGTTTGGCTATAGAGTGTGCTGTTTGATATTCACTGACTGATTGATTGCTTCGTATGCACTTGCTTGCTTATATGTTATGCATTTATCATCATCATCAATTGCCATTAGTGCATGATCATCTCATTTGTTTTTGTGATGCTATCATTGTTGTTTGCCCATTGAGGACAATTGTAAGTCCATTGCTTTGGCATTTGCTCCCATGATATGGAAGGATAGAGTGTAAGACCTCATTGGTCACTCATATCTTCTGTTTATCTATTTGTATGTGAGGATACAGTTATAAGTCCCTGTAAGTTGGCATCTGTTATCCTGTGATCATAATTTGATCTGTTTGATTTGTATGTGAGGATACAGTTATAAGTCCCTGTAAGTTGGCATCTGTTATCCTGTGATCATAATTGGTTCTATCTGTTTGTATGTGAGGTTGCAGTTATAAGTCCCTGTAAGTTGGCATCTGCTTTCCTGTGATCATAGTTTGTTTATCTGTTTGTATGAGAGGTTGCAATTATAAGTCCCTGTAAGTTGGCATTTGCATTCCTGTGATCATATTGTTTCTTTTGTTCTTGTATGTGAGGATCCATTGTAAGCCCCTGTGATGTGGCATTGGATTTCCTGTGAGCATACTGTGGAGTTAACCTAAGTCCAGACAGATTGGCAGTTGACTTCCACATTTCATTCTTGTTTTCTTTTGAGGAGATTGGTGTAAGTCCATTGAGTGGCATCTGATATCCATTTCTATTTTAGGAGACTGGTGTAAATCCATCTATTGGTATCCGGTATCCGCCTTTTATTTCTTTGTCTGAGGAGATTAGTGTAAGACCATTGAGTGGCATCTGACATCCCGTTTTGTTTTAGGAGATTGGTATAAGACCATTGATTGGCATCCGATATCCGCTTTTGCTTGATTTGTTTGTTTGTTATTATTAATTGCTATTCCAAAGGACACACTTGAATCATCTCCCATATGATCTCAAGAAGTGAACCTTCTAAGAAGTTTTACTTTCCATCTTCATCCATTCATCCTCATTATGTCCTAAACCTTTTCACACTTTATCTTTCAAACTTGACATAAGTGTTGTGCAAACATCTTCATGTTTTTTTTCAAATTAAAAACCTGGACCCAAGTCCTTGACTTTTTTTCAAAACTCCATTTCATAATACTTATCTGAATCAATCTTAATCATACTTTGACTTCACTTTCATAATCACAATCAGTAATTCCACTCATTCACTTGTTTTGGCTTTGTCCATTATTAATGCTTTCATATATGAGCTATAGGTTTGATTTATCTTAGTGGTTGATGTTAATCTCGCCTTCTGTCTTTAGTGATTGAATTGTAAGCCTTCCTTGCCTATTATAGGGTTAACCCCTCCCTGGCAAGTTGAAGCTGTTCTCACATGGTGGACGTTGTTGTTTGTATAAGGTTGAGTTTTCTCCCGTGGATAACGTAAGACCTAGGGTTTGTGTTTAAAATTGAACCTAACCCACTTTTGGAAATCTTTTAGCCGAACTACGGCGTTCTGATCCTTACCTTTGATGGAAGGTACGTAGGCAACGGGTTCATCCGTTCGAACCCAATAACCCAATAATAATAAAAATGTATATTCTTTTCTCACCATCCCAATCATGTTTGCACAATGTTTTTGTCATAACAAATAACAATCTTTTACAACAAGTGTGAAAAGGGCTCCCTAGGAGTACCTAGGACGTAGTGGGTGCCTAACACCTTCCCATTGCGTAATTTACCCCTTACCCAGACTCTCTGATCTTTTTATTAGTTTTCTACGTGTAAAACTTCTTAGGCTTTTGTTCGCTTTTTAGCCAGTCCTTTGGATAAATAAAAGTGCGGTGGCGACTCGAAAATTTCATGTATCTCTTAGCTTATGATTTAATCGATAAATCATATAGCGACGAATACACCGCTACAGTTCCCTCCAAACCTTTGAGTTGGGATTAAATGATGGTTTTGAAAGGAAAACAAAGAGCAAAACCTTTATGTCAAATACAGAAGAGGATAAGAGTCAGGAGGATGATGAAGATCTGGTCAATGAAGTAGCAATATTGGGAAGACAGTTCAATAAACTGTTGAAAAAGATGGATGTAAGATCAAGGACAAATGTCAAGAACATCTCATCTGACATCAGTAAATCCAACAATGCTGGAAGAAGAGCAAGATCAGATGAGAAGCTCAAAGAAGGAAAAGAGGTTAAGTGCTATGAATGTGATGGGTATGGACACATCAGGACTGAATGTGGAACCTACCTCAAGAAACAGAAGATGAGTCTTGCTGCCACTTGGTCTGATGAGAGTGAAACAGAGGAGGCTGCAAATCTTGTGACAACGATGACAGGAAGATGGGGATCTGATGAAGACTCAAGTGATGATGAAGTAACCTTTGAAGAATTGGCCTCTACCTACAGAAAGTTGTGTCACAAGAGTGCAGAGCTGTGCAAATAGGTTGAAAGCCAGAAGAAGGAAATAACTCAACTTGAGAATGAGAAGGCAGAATACTTGGAAACCATCTCCAAGTTACAAACAGAAGCAGTGGTTCTGAATGCCAAGCTAGATGAAAATCCACAAGCTGAAAATCAGAAGATAGCACAGCTGGAAAGTGAGAAGGAAGACCATGCAATAACCATCTCTAAATTGAAAACTGAAGTCATGTTTCAAAATTCTAAATTAGAAGAGATGACCAAGTATGTAAGAATGTTAAGCAATGGGTCTGATTCCCTAGACAAGATTCTTCAAACTGGACAAATAACAGGAGACAAATCTAGCATTGGGTATAATAACTTAAAACCTAAGAGCAGTTACACTGGTGTCAAACCTCAAGCCAAACTTAAGTGTATCCAAAAACCTGTGATGTCACATCATATGTCTCAACACCAGGGGAGAAAACAGTTGAAAGGGAAACACCAAAGATGGAGATGCCATTACTGTGGGAAATTTGGTCATCTGAAGCCTTTCTGCTATAAACTGTATGGCTATCCTAGGCCTGCTCATCATCATCAGGATCACTATCAATTCAGACCCAAACAACACATGCCTATCATCGAGAAGCAATGGGTCCCTAAGACTAATGTCACAAGTCTGATAGCTCACATTCCCCTCAGAATCTCAGCCAAAGAAGAGTGGTACTTTGATAGTGGATGTTCCAGACACATGACTGGAAACCAAGATCTGCTAACTGATCTGCATCACCATACCAAAAGTCATGTAACCTTTGGAGATGGAGCAAAAGGTGAAATCAAGGGAACAAGTAAGCTTGATTGCCTTGGAGTACCTAAACTTGACAAGGTTCTACTAGTTAAGGGCTTAACTGAAAACCTAATAAGCATCAGCCAACTATGTGATCAAGGTCTGAATGTTAACTTCACCAAAACTGAATGTCTAATCTCTGACATAAATAGTGAAGTAATTATGAGAGGAATCAGGACCAAAGACAATTGCTACATATGGAGCTCTCAATTGGATTATCCCTTAAAGTATTGGTTGAGTACAAATGCTCTCAAGAGTGATGAAAAAAAAGGCTGGGGGAAATGTCACACAAAGATGTCACACCAGAAGATCAGAGGAGAAAAGGTTATGATGGCTCAAAAAACTGAGAGGTTAGATCAAGCAGGTGGACATATGACCAGTCATAGGCAGAATGGAACTGTTGGGACTAAGCAACAAGGGACTCTATGTTTATCTCGATGCAAAAAGGCCAAAGACAATATGAAGAAGATTTGGATGACACATGTGAAAGGTAGAGAAGATGATAGCAGTTGGGCTCAACTGGGTTGGATGAAACTATTACTGATTATATACAATGTCACACACGATGTCATGACATTGTATTATGACACCCTGAATGCTGAAACTAGGTCCAAAAATCAGAATCAGCACAGATGGATAAAGTATTGTTCTTGCTATTATCACCCCATTAGAAAATTTATGGAAGACAAATTCAGAAGTCTAAAGCATGGACTGGAACTAGCAGACAAGGGAGCAAGGAATTTGGGTAAAATTAAAATTGAATATGAGGGAGGGAAATTAGGGATTTGTACTCTTGAGAAATTATGGCAGTTAAAGTGGAAAAATAAAGAAAATAAAAATAGTGTCTGCCCTTTTAAAAGAAAGAGCCACATTAATGCTAAATCATTCCCTGGCATTGAAAATAGTATCTATTCCCTTAGCACACGCTACCTAAACACAACAATCTCCCTTTCCATTCATCTTCTCAGAGAAGCTCAGCTAGGGCAAAGAAACTTTTCTCAAAAGTCCTACAACATGTCTCAACATTCATCATCATCTAGTTCAGAATCTTCTCACCATGGAAAAACTCCCTCAATGGAGTTTGTAGATGAAGACGTGACGGACGTCACTCCTCTTTGCATGATACCAGACGACACCCCAGGCCCCTCCTTCAAAGCTGGAGATAAGCAAGGTAATACCTCTGGTAACTCCTCTCTTCTAAAAGACATGCATTATGTTGATCGTGCCATAAGGAACCTAGTCACTAGGATTCTAAGAGAAGGGCATGAAGTCAAAGGGGTTTCTACCCCTCTGTCTAGAAGGGACCCCTCTCCTGAGGAGGAACCTCATGCTGATAAAGATGATGACTCATCTAAATCAGAAAAAGAAGGTGCTGCTGAAGGGCTATGCTCTCTAGGTAAAATCCTACCTAGCAAGAAACCAACAAATATGTCTTAGGAGAATGTTATTGACCTAGAGGAAGAAAGCTCTGAAAAGAAGGATGATCCTTTGGTTAATCTTGTAAAACCTAGTGTTGTTGAGAAACTGAGAACTAGGCAAGGGAAAAGTGTGGCAAGAATGAGAACAGGAAGAGTGAAAAAGACTGCTGGTATAGGACCCTCAAAAGCTTGGAGCAAAGTTGAGGTTAGGAAAAGGAAAGAAAGAGATAGCTCTGACTCTGAGGAAGATGTCAAAGACGATGTCCCAGACATCTCCCCTGCAAAAAGGCAGGCTGTTCAGAAGTCTCCTGGTAAGGCTGATGCTATGCACCTAGACAATATCTCCTTTCATTTGGAAGATGGGGCAGCAAAATGGAAATATGTCATTCAAAGGAGAGTAGCTATTGAAAGAGAGCTTGGACAAGAAGTTGTAGAGGTAAATGAGGTAATTGAGTTGATCAAAAATGCTGGACTCATGAAGACTGTGGTAACTCTACCCCAATGCTATGAGGGGTTGGTAAAAGAGTTTATTGTTAATATCCCTGAGGATATTCATGAAAAGAGCAGCAGGGAGTTTTGCGAGGTGTTTGTAAGGGGAAAATGTGTGAAATTCTCACCAAGTGTCATCAACAAGTTCCTAGGAAGAGGAACGGATGGAGGAGTAGACCTAGAGACTACAGACAATGAGGTCTGTAGGGTTATCACAGCTGGCCAAGTTAAGTAATGGCCTAGTAGGAATCACTTATCAGCTGGAAAGCTCAGTGTTAAATATGCCATCTTGCACAAGATTGGCTCAGCTAATTGGATTCCTACTAATCATGTCTCTACCATCTCCATCAATCTTGGAAGAATCATTCATGCAATTGGAACAAGGGTTAATTATGATTTTGGCAAGTTCATATTTGATCAAACCATTAGACATGCTTCTACAAATGCTGTGAAGTTACCCATTGCCTTCCCCTCCCTTATTTGTGGCATTATTCTGAGCCAACAACCAGGCATTCTGAGTACAAGTGACATTCCAAGTAGGAGAAAATCCCCTCTGTCCATTCATTATAAGCTGTTTGAGGGAAGTCATGTCAATGATATCATGACATCTGCCAAAAGGGAGTCTACATCTCAAGGGAGCTTGGTTGATCAACTAAAAGAAACCTGCAAGGAATTGGAAAATGGTATAAGGGTGGCCAAGGCTAGAAAAGAAGCTTTAGAAGTTCTTATCTGTAGCCTGGAGAAGGAAGAAGTAGAGAAGGCTGGGAAGGACTCAAATACAAGATCAAAATCCCAATCCAGTGGAAGTTCTGGAAGCTCAGAAGACTCTGAAGGTGCAGGTGAAGATACAAGTGAAGGTGAAGATGATTCTTCTTCTTCTGATTAATGGTTCCTGGCTGAATTGAAGACTGGGAGGTGTGCTGGAAAGTTTGGTGGAAGCTGGTCTGCTGTTTGAAAGACTGATGTTTTTACTGTTTTTTTTGTATTTTGTGGTAGTCCTCATTGATGCCTGTTATGTAATATTTAGGGCTCTTAATGAGTTCCTTGAATTTGTTCATTATCTCAGCTATCAGCTGTGTATAATGATGGTGTGTACTTCCTGAATATTTTGTTTTAACATGTTTAATGTTATAACATCTGATCTAACATTCTCTGCTAGGCTAATAGACATTTATTTTGTCTAATTGGTCACCTTTGGTCAATTTTGACTAAAAAGGGGGAGAAGTGCTTGATATGGAAACTGATGTGTGGAAGTTGTGTATGGCTGATCTAGAGGACAATTATTATTGAAGTTATTGAAGGAAGTGCACAGGTGTTAAAACAGATTGTTATTCTGTTTTCAGATGTCAAAGGGGATGTCTGATATGATGTACAGGTGCTGATGTTGAAGCAGATGTCAGAATGACATTCTGGCTAGTACAGGTGCTGGAGTTACAATAGTTGTTATTTGATGTATGCACATATTTAGGGGGAGAAGGAGTACCCTTGTGCATTTATGTGTCTTACTAGTTGCATCCATAACTAGTAATTCTGTTGTTTGTTGCACAGATTTAGGGGGAGGAGAAGTACCCTTGTGCATGTGTGTATTACTAGTAGCCATAACTAGTAATTGTTTTGCTTCTGCTACTGATTAAACTACTGTTAAGTTGTTTAACTGCTGATAGTTTACCTTGTGAACAAAAAAAGGACAAATATATGTTTTAGCCAAAATTTACCAAAGGGGGAGTTTGTTGATTCTAAGTGTTGGCAGCAATTTTGGTAAAACAAAGAGTGCTCACAAGATGTCATATGTGATGTCTTAACATAAGATATCCTATGTACCTGCTGGAGTTCAAGAACATGTGCATGCAGGATTGTTTCAGAATGCCACATACAATGCCATGGCTTCTGATATTGGATGTACCTGCTGGAGCTTAAATGAAAGACATGTTCATGCAGGATTGTTTCAGATGACATACACAAGGTCATGACATCTGATATGGCTGTACCTGCTGGAAGTTATAAAAGGAATTATTAGATTATGCAGGATTTTTCCAGGATGTCAGACCCGATGTCATGACATCCTGTACACAGAACATTCAGTATGAATGTCTGGTGTTTTGTGATTGCACAATTAATGACAATCTTTGTATGATTGAAGATATGATTAGTTGGCGCATTCAATCATGGATTACAACCAGATTTACTTATTTTCCAAGGAGATCTATACAGCTGTTATAAAAAGATTTGATTGGAAAATAGATTTAGGGTTTTCAAGATGTCCAAGCCCAACTGGATGCTTCAATAAAAAGGGACTTAGAAAACCTGTTTGAATACACAACCAAGACTGAGCGAAATATAGAGAGAGAGCTAGGGTTTGTGTCTGTTTAGTCGTAAGACTTGTAGGTCATTCAAGTCATCCATTGATGATTGAATTGGACTGATTTGTGGTTGTAATTTGTCACTCTAAAGCTGTTAAGCAAGAGTGTGTGTCTTCTTGATCAAAGCTGTGAAGCAAGATCAAGAGTGTGTCTTCTTGATTAAAACTGTGAAGTAAAATCAAGAGTGTGTAATTGAAAAGTATTTTCTTTTCACAAGGGATTATTGTTTAAAATCACTGGTGTGTGATTGTAAGGGAAGTGAGTGAGTTCTCATATCTAAGAGTGCTTAGGTAGAAATTGCACGGGTAGAGATTAGGTGAGAAAGACTGTAACTTGTTGAAGTGTACGGAGAGTCTTTGAACTAATTCTATTTTAGTGAATTTCCTTCCTGGCTTGGTAGCCCCCAGACGTAGGTGAGTTGCACCGAACTGGGTTAACAATTGCTTGTGTTATTCGCTTTACCATTCTGTTTTTGTTTATCCATTGTGTATTACCAGATATTAGTGTCGTGACATTACCTTCGACATCTTATATCTGATACCAGAATTTCACTTCCAAACATGAACTTGAAGCGGTTAGTCCCTAAACTAAATTGATATTTTCTACGGAATCCTCTCCAACCAAGGTGAGTTTTTAACCAGGCTAAACTCACGGACCGAACCAAGGTTTTAACTAGGATAACTATGAACCAAAATGAGATTTTAAACCATGCTTATCTCAAACCAAAGTAAGCTTTTAAATCGGACTGAACTCATAAAGTGAGTTGAAATTTTAAACCGAGATGATGTTGAACTGAAGTAAGCTTTTAAACAAGGTTGAGCTTATGAACCGAATCGGCAAATTAGAAACTAAATAACCAAACCAATGCTTTTAATTGGTTTAGATGTTGAATCCAAACAAACACTACCTTAAGGATAATACCCTTTAAATAATACAAAATTCCTCACCAAATAATAAAGACTTTCTCAAAGTGCTATGACAAAATTAAAGTGAGAGAAAGTAAAAAATATTTAGAGAGAGAGAGAGTGAGGAGTGAGATAGAAGCCTCACATTTCTGGATCTGAAAATGTGAATGGAGAGGCCTCTATTTAATGGCTAGAGTTTGAAACAAAAAAGGAAAGACTCATGGTTCCAAAATTAGTGTGCCAATCGATTGACTTCTTGCCCCAATCAATTGAAAGCCCAAAATTAATTTATTAAAAATGTTTAAAAAGGAAAGAAGGGATATTGATACATTTCCCTTCCTTAAGACGGTGTCTTAATCATTTAAGGACAAATTTTTCACTAAACCAATGGATTGGGTATGAGTTCTAATCGATTGGACAATACAAAATTTTGTCCAAAACATTCTGACAGTTAATGAATCAACTGACACGACTCCAGAATATTTTTAGGTATGTTTTCTTAAGAAACAGAGGCTTAAAACTTTTTTTTAGTGTGTGTATGTGTGTGTGTGAGTTTTATTTGAACCTTAATATATGAAAAAACCCTTGTGTTTTAACAAAACACAGTTCATTCAGACGCGACAAGTTGAGCTTTCAGACTTCCTCTCTTTCAAACTTTGAAGCTTCAAGACTTGTTAAGTAAACCAATAATATAAACACTTGCTTAGGTCTTATTGGATATGAGATTTGATATTTATTCAATTTGAGTACCATAATCATAGGATATTTGCAATGATCATCAAACCCTAATTCTTCTAATTCCATATTTAACCGCTTGTCATACTTGAATCCTCATAGGTTGTAAAGTTTGTTATGCAAGTTTCCATACAAGTTGTCATAAAGGTTCCATCATCAAATCTCCTTTTAGTTGTCATCATCATAATCATATTATCAAAAGCTCATTTGATTAATTCTTTGATTAACCTACAAAACATGGTTCTCGATTCTCTCCCTTTTTTATGATGACGACGCATCTCTTAAAAAGGTGGTAAAAACAACACACACACACAGATATATATATATATATATATATATATATATATATATATATATATATATATATATATATATATATATATATATATATATATATATATATATATATAGAGAGAGAGAGAGAGAGAGAGAGAGAGAGAGAGAGAGAGAGAGAGAGATAGAGATAGAGAGAGAGAGTGGTTAAACTCCCCCTCAATTAGGTAGAGAGCATACTTTACTCATCCTGAGAGTTACTTTTTTCCCTTTGTTAAAATAAAAAAAGTGGGTAAGATGCATTGAGAGAACTTAATATGCCAACATAAAGGCACAAAATCATTTTGAAATGAAAATAACATTCTTTATTAATTCAAATCATACTGGAATTGAAATTCAGAAAGTGAGAAATTTCAGGAATTGAAAAAGACGCAAAAAATTGAAAATCAAACACACTTAGAAACTAAGACACATAAGTGAGACTATTCTTCATCTAAATCATCATCCAAGAACAAATATAAAGGAAATTACCATGGGTCTTGGATAAAGTGTCGAGTTATAAAGTCTATTTTGTCATTTGTCTCATCCATCTTCTTGATTATGGTCGTGAGTAGGTCTTCACTTGAGGGAAATTGAGGGATATTATAGTCAAAATATTTCAGATCTACAGGTTCTCCTTGATTGTTGCCAAGAATGCTTCTCCTATCTTTGTTACATATTATACAGACTCTTCTTCTTCTTCAAAGTTGAATCTACTGTGTTCCAGAAATTTTATGATTAGATTATAATATGATGTCACATTCCTTTTTTATTGATTCCCATAATGTATTTAATCACTTGATTTGCCCAATTTTCCTTGATTTTGTTTTCTATTATCCATAAAACTTCGATATTAAACCGAGTTATGAGATTGAAATTGCTTTTTCTTGGAAAAAGTATGTGATTGGTCATATAATGGATCATGAGATTGTCGGGGCGAATCCATCCTACAGTGAACATATTTGGTATCGAGGATGAAGGGTTTTTAATTTGTGAGGATGCAACAATATTGTGGTCAAAGTTGTAGCCTTGATCTTTTGGCTCGAGGATATTATATGCATGAGGAAGATCCTGGATGTTTGCAAACTCTTCCAATGATAGGGATATTTTATGACTTTTTACTTAAAAAAAACTATTCCAATAGTGAAGTAAAGTTTTAGGAAGAAATATTAACTAATGATGGATACTCATTTCTTGAGGGGCTCTTGAGGAAGGTGGATAGATTTAGTTCTTCAAAATTCTTGAATAATTCACATTATTTAAAAGCTTTTGGATCCAAGGTGTGAATTATAAAGATGGTTTTTTTAGAATTCTTGGAGGAAACTTTCTTGTTGTTGTTGAGAGGTGAAAGCATAAAAAAGAGGACTATCGGAAAATATTAGCCTCATAGGAATCCTTGATGATGATTTTGAAAGAATAATCTTACACATAAAAGGAAAGAGTAAATAAACAAATATGAGATGCAAAATAGTGAAGGAGGGTGACCTATTTATAGCATGGCTCCAAGAAAATTTGACCGTGTAAATATTTCAAGAAATCAATGAAGATTGTGCATATTCAAAATTAGATCAAAATAATTCTAAAATTATTGTCCCAATCAATTTGGTTAAGGAAACAATCGATTGAGTGATCAAATCTTGAGAGATATTGGTCAATTTTCATTAATAAGTGGATCTGGTTGACTTGGAGGCTACACTTCTCTTAGATTGGGTTTGAAAATATGTGCGCCAAGTTGTGTAAATCGATTGGCTTAGAGCTACAATATATTGGGCTTACGTAATTTATCATCCTTGGAGCTCTATGGGCCTTGTGATGGATTTGCTTTTGATTTTTCAAGTTTTTGCAACCCTGCCCAGTTATATTTTCACGTCTTTTCTATAAAAGATTAAAAAACTCATCTATTGGGTTAGCAAAAATATTTTAATTGATGACCAAAAATTAAACGCACTATTTTAAAGGATTAATAAGAGTTTTCCGATTATTTCAACTTAAATAGAATTCTACCTCAATTATCAAGAACCTTAGATAAAACCTTCCCTCTTTTAGGGGAACATCAACACATTGTGGCATGCCCTTCTCTATAAACCGTTGGATACTGACTGTTGGTTAAACAATGAGATATATATGTCCATCACATACGTATCTACTCAACCTATTATAAGGTCAGTTGATAATCACAAATTATAGGTGTTAAGATTATCCTCAATAAGAAGGTTTTGGTTTGATCACCAATATTGGTATCAATTATCAACGATCATTTATGGACCTGAGACTTTAAATTCACAAACCACTTTATACTCGAGAGTATACTCTTTGATTTGCGCAACTTTATTTAATACACCTTTGATGCCAACATTTTCTTGGGTCCAAGTGCGTTAGTGACTCTAGAAGGTATATGTGGTTTAGTCTATTATAATGAGAACACTTATAAACAAGTCAGTTTGATTACTTTACTTTTAATCCTTTATTAGGTGCTCTATCAAGTTTATATCCTAGTCCACTTTTATTTAACAAAGGTTTTTGGCTTGATAAGATTAATTCAAGATTTTCTTTCCCCTTAGTAAATTTAGTCAAGGTTTCATGCAAATTTGTCACTTCCTTTTTCAACGAGACATAAGTCTCACATGTTCCTTCTAAGTTTCTAACATTAATCATTTCTAACTTAAGCGTTTTATTGCTTTCTTCAAGAAACTCCAAATAATCCTTAAGGTCTAAGATACATTTTTTAAACTTATCATTTTCCTTAATTAACTTCGCACTTATTTCAAAAGTTGCTTGTAATATGGCTATGTTACCTCGTAATTATCTTCCTCGTGAAATACTTTCAAGAAGACTTCAGCTTCTTCATTGGAAGAGGATTATTATATGGTTCTCCCTATGGTTGACTCTTCTTTATTTGTGAAGGTTTTGTTCTCTTTTCTTCTTTTGAAGACTCCATTGGACAATGTGTCTTCCTCATATCCTTTTTACATATGAAGTTCCATCATTTGATGTTAAATATTCTTAGGATCATTCAACTACTGAGTAAGTTCTTTATAAGGAAGCCATGCGAGTGTTTTGATAGGATTTGAATGAAGTTGATGAGAATTCTTCACGCTTTGATCTTATGCATTCATCTTTAAGTAATTAAGCTACTTCATTGGATTTCTTTATGAATTCATCCTAATTTAATTTTTCCTGAAATTCATAAGCACTTCCATCTTTTGATTTAGGATTAGATCAGATTTTCAATTCTTAAATCTTAGACATTTGCTAGTAATGAATGTTCCAATATAACTTCTAACCTTACTAAATTTAGAAAAACATTCACCTTCTTCACCTGGTGTGTTAATTTATTCTTGTTTGATACTTGGATAAACTTCATATATTATTTCAGGAGTATCACACATTTCCTTGGAGAAATTGAAATTGTAAACATAAAGAATTTTTATGTCATCTAAGGACATTACTAAAAAATTCTTAGTTTTGATATCAATTTCAAATTTTATCTTTTCTTCTACGGTCCAAAGAGAGTCAAGTGTATTCACTACTTCTCCATTTAATTTGTGAGTAGGGATAAACAGATCATTAATTATTATTTCCCACAATTCTAAGTCAATAGATTTAATGAAAATTTTAAATTTAGTTTTCCATAATTCAAAATTAGCACTATCAAACGGTAAAGGTGTGTTTATGAAATATCACTTATTAGGAAATGTGTTGGAAGTCATATTCCTCCTTGTCGTGCCGCGAAAAATACCCGAGGGTCTCGCATGCTCGAAATATAACAGAGTTGCCACCGAACTTTATTTATTCCAAAGAAAAGGGAAAATATCGATAAAACCCAAGGGGAAGAGAAAAAGGGTGAGGAAGTCGGTTATATGAGGGGAAGGTATTAGCAACCCTCACATTAGTTGTACTCAACATGAACCATTTTGATTGTTCTTTACACGGATGTGTGTTATTATCTAAAGGTTACATGTGATTGACCTTAATTAAGGGAAAAATAAGTTTATTAATTAATGTGCTCACCAAGGATTCAAACCCTCGTGCCTACGTATTCTCATAGTGCAATGAGAAAATCAGAACTCTGTAGTTCATGGTAGAATGAGTTTGTGAATGGATTGGAAAAGATTTGTGAAATGGTGAAAGTGTTGTTTGGACTAAGAATGTGTTGTTTGAACCCATATAGTGGTGTCTGAACCAAAGAGTGTGGCGTTTAACCAATAAATGGTGATTAGCCAATGCAAATTTGCAGGGTTTTGCCTGGATCTGGGGATCAAGACCTACAAGAAAAGGGTGTTTGCCTAAGCACGAGACTAACAAGGCAAACATGCATGAAGGGGATTGCATAAGCACGAGTCTAGCAAGGCAAGCGTGCATGAAGTCGTATGTCTAAACCTGTGACTAACAAGATAGACATGTGTCAAAAGGGTTTATCTAAGCATTGGGTCTGACAAGACAAAAACATAAAAGAAAAGGGGGTCTGCCTAAGCATGGGACTTAAAAGGCAGACATGCATGAGAATGAGGGTTTACCTAAGCATGTGACTAACAAGGCAAACATGCATGAAGTGGGTTTTAACCATGAGAAAGTGATTAACCCAAATAGATGTGTATGGTTCAGAAATGAGTGTTTAACCATGAGAAGGTGATTAACCCATGAATAAGGTGGTTAACCAAGAGAATGTGATTAACCTCAAGAGTGTAGGGGTATCGAAAGAGTATTGTGTTTGGTCCAAAGAGAAAGATATTGATGTGGATTGTTAAGGTGTTGTTTGAGGTTTAAGATTGAAAAGTTTTTTATTTGAATTACAACAAAGTCTATGAACGAAGGTGAATACTTTAAATAACTGAGGGCTATGTCCCGTATTCAAAGATATTCAGAACACTGGCAGGAATGATCCCTCTCATTCTTCTCTATTGCTTAAGGTTTGTGGCACACAATTCGCATCGTAATTAACAAGCATTTTGAAGTTATAAATAACTTCTTTGTTTTGTTTTTGAAAGGGGATGAGGCATGGTGTGTTTAAATGGATGAAGCTTAGCATGACCAAGTCTTGATGTGCTTCTATTTAAACAGTCTTGAATGTGATACTTGACTTGAGTTTGACTTGATGGATCAGGTGTGCGTAAGTGTAAAAATCTAATTCAATCAAGTGATCAAGGATCTTATGATCACTTGAATGAATAGGATCCCTAAGGGGAGCATGCGACTGTTCATTTAAAGTCAAAAAACAAATCTAAATCACAAAGGTAATTAATTGATCAACAACGAAATTGATCAATTAATCCACCAAAAAGGGATCATGCTAATAATCATTCATTAAGCACATGAAAATTATGAAAGAAATTAAAAGGCATTACATCATGGTAAAACCTTAATTGCTAACTCATCATTAATTGAAATTAAAGAGCTAACAATTAATCAATTAAGCCATAGCCTAATTAGAATCTAATAAAATGGATCGCACATTTTAATTTGACTACTAAAAAAAAGCATTCTTATTTATAGGTATATTTTATGTGTATAAAAATTTTTAAAAGAAGAAAAAAAACAATAATAGTAATTAAATCAATCTCTCTGTCAGGGACTGTCATACCCTAAAATATACCTTACCTTTCATAATGTTCACCTAGGTAAATAACCCTAATTCATGTCCATACCTTCATGGTCAGTCATTTCACTTGCATAAGCATTACTCAAAATAAGAGGACATGTAACTTGGATTCAAAGCATTGTTATGTGTGCCTAGTGGAAGCTAGGGTTCCCTAGCAACTTGAGGTTGCTCAACCAACTAAAACCCTAATTGGTTGTCCCTTTGATCTTTGTGTGTGCGTGCTTTGTTTTGAGGATTCATTTGCGACTTCTTGGTGAAGCAAAACCACAATTATGGATATCCATCCTTTTGGGGACACCTAACCCTAATTTCATCTGGTTCACCACCATTACTATGTGCACGGTTCACTTGATTGTTCAAGCTCCATTCAAGGCCTTTTGTTATTGGTTCATCTTGAGGATTCATTGGTGGGATTGGACCAATTTCAACTCATTACATGTCCATCTATTTCTTGATGATATCTTTTGGCCCAAGCCTATTCTCATGGCATCCCAACTCCCTCTTGTCCCATTCATGATCATTTCATCTGATCATTTCATCTAGTCATTGCCATTCTTATTTAGTCCACTCATGCTTGTCCATATTAGTCCTTGATTGCCTTGGTTTAATTAATTCTTGATCATTGGCCATACAAGTCAACTTCACTTTCAATGTCTTGATGATTTATCCATTGATCTTTGGTTCATTCAATCATGTTATTCATTCATGGAACATTCAAGTTTTCCAGGTCTTAGTTCTTATACTTGGTTCATTGGATTTCCACACTATTCATTTCCATTAGTCCCCTCAATTCAAGTCTTATAAAATTCATTACCATTCAATCAAGTCCACTATCATTTTTCATCTATACATTTCAAACAGTTCATTACATTCAATCAAGTCCACAGTTCATAAAAGTATCATTTCATACAAAATCTATTCAAATATTTAATTCCATTCAAGCCTCCTACAAACCTAATGCTTGCCTGCATTAGGACAATCCAAATGGAAAAGATGCAGACAAACTAGCTTTGCATCAATAAACACCATTATCACATTAACTTTCATCACACCTACATTAGAACCAATCAGACCTGCTGCAAACCAACTTACATGCATAAACATAATGAACCTACAACAGATGCCATCCAATCCAAACCATGACAAGCCTCATGAAACAATTCAATAACAACATAGCATACCAGTTCCAAAAACATCCAACATTACAAAGTTCAACAACAAAAATTCATAACAAATTCATTACTAACCTTATCACTAATTAAAAGTGCCATTATCGTCTAACTAACACTAACTACCATGTGCCAGCTGTAAGTGCATTGGATTGAGTAATTAACTCCCAACTAAAACCTAACTAACTGGCCTCGATTTTCAGAATTAGCAACTAACTCTTCTAACCAAAATTCTCCAATCCTAAGGTCCTAAAAAGCTCATAAATAGAACCATCATCATTCAATCATTGGCTAACTAACAATCATTTCCATTAAAACTGAATTTAATCATTAAACCTTGCATTTCTCATAAATAAGAAAATCCTCACAAACTCTCTCTCAACCACCTTTCATCTCAGAGCTCTCTCTCTTCCCTGAACACTCGCCGAAATCACTCATATTCATCATCATTAAAATTTCCCCTGAATCACTTCATTCATCTTCATCAAAACCTCACTCTCGAGAATTCACTCAACTCACACAAACTCATAGTTCCAGAGGAAGAACAAAGAAGAAGAGTGGAAGAGGAGGAATAAAAGCAAAAAGAAGTAAGGAACGAACACACCTGACGCATTTTCCGATCATCTTCTCCGTTGAGGTAACCTTCAACCTTCATTTTTCTTCCATTGTTAGTTACCACCATGTAGACCTTGCCTAGAGGAATCAAAGCCCTAAGTTCTCGGGGCTTGATTCCTCATACATGCCATTTAATATATCTCTGAACCTCTTGGGTTCTTGACCTATTCCTCTTCAATTTGAGCACCTCTTTGAGAATTTTATGATTTCGATTCCATATCCATGATTAGCATTGCAAGGCACTTCAGATAATGATCCTATTTTAGTTTTTTTGGCACCACTGCTGTCAGAGGCAACCTCCGGCGCGGTAGTCTGCGTGGCCCACGGTGGTGGTTAGCATGAGTTGCTTAGATATCTCATTTCTCTGTTGTCGTGTTTTATTTGAATCTTTTAATTCCTTTTGAATTTGGTATGCTGATCCATTACATGTGCATTGCTTGTATTTCGCATGAGCCCCGATTGCTTAGGATTTACCATAATTAATGCATGCTACATATTTTACACACACACACATTGGTTTCCATGTTAAAGTGAATAATGGGCTTACTCAGGCCCATGCGCAGAACCATGGTTTGCACGCCTATATTATGCTTCTAACCGCCATGTTTTGGTTCATTTTGCTATGATTTTCTTGCCGTATGTTTGCTATTTCTTCACCATATTTTCCCATTTATTTTACCATATCTTCACATGCATTTTACCATTAACTCTTGAATAATTTGGCCATGCTTGGATGTGTTTATATTAGATTTGTATTTCATCATTTTACCACTTTGTATGATTAATCTTTTAATTGTTGATCATGAGTTTAATTACCTTGTAAATTGCCATGTTTGACCCATATGTGTTCATCTTTAGATTAGGTTAAAATGTAATTTGTTTTTATAATCCATTTTGATTTCCTTTTGCTAACTTGATTCCTGTATGCCATGTTTATATGATTTCCTGAACCTTATGTTAATTCCATTTGATTGTCCATTGGTTTATGGTTATCTTGTAAATTGAAAATGCCATTTCAATTTGTTTGATGTATGCCTTGTGTATGTCACTTCTTTCACCATGATCATGAGATAAATCTTTGATATTTGTCCATGTGGAATTCATTTCCATTTGATTTTATGATGCCATTGAATATGCTTACTTTGATGCATTATTTTCTATTTACCTTGATCCATACTAACTATATTTGCCTTATGTGTTTGCCATGATCATATGACTTCAAGTTCAATCTAAGTTATATTCCTATTATCATCATTGCTTATCATTTGCCTTGTATTGATTGTTTACATGTAAGAATACCATGTCACTTGATTTTTTTAGGCATGGTACTTGGGTTGTAACTTGTATGGTTTCCATTCCATTTCCTTGTATTGTTTGGTACCATCCCCTCATTGTGGGTCATATGTTCCCCCTTCCCATGAAAGTTTAATAACTTAGATTTATCTTTCATTTAGTGTTTTCAATGCATGGTACTTGGGTTGTAACTTGTATGGTTTCCATTTCATTTCCATGTATTGTTTGGTACCATCACCTCATTGTGGGTCATATGTCCCTCATTCCCATGAAAGTGTAATAGCTTAGGTTTATATTTCATTTCTTTCTTTCAATGCATGCTAACTAAAAAGATAAAATCAAACGATAAAAATAAATCCTTTTCAAAAGATAAAAACCACACTTGATCCAACGCCAAATATTTTCCAAATAAACTCATTTCTATATAGGTAATAAACTCGTTTAAAAGCAATAAGAAATAAAAATGGATGAGTCTCAAACATTACATAAATCATGGTAAATTGTAGCATGCCTTTAAAAATCTAATATGAACGAATGAGAGAACGAAGATGAACGAGTGAGAGCTAGGGCATAAATCTTTCGCGAGAATGAAAGGAAATATGAAGAAAGTTAGGGCACACAATTCTGTTATGATAAGAGTGCAATCTAATTTCGGGTTCTTAATTTCAAAGAGTGAAACCTAATTTCACGTTTCAGTTCTAATAAAAGTGCAAATTAAGTTTTAATTAAAAAAATATTATTATTGTGTAGTATATTAAATTAAATGGACGTAACATATTATTGAAACATAAATATTCGAGTGGATCAGTGATGTATGTAAATTTAAAGAGTGTGGGTTTGAGTATAGATTTGATTCTTTTTTTTTGTTGTAAAAACACTAAATAATTAAAATTCAAAGACTTGCTTAAACGCATTGTACACAACAATTTTTCAGCCGTTGTTTAATGTGAAAAATATTGTAGTGTAGAAAACACGATCAACAACCTAACCGGAGTTTTAGATACCAAGTATTGCATACACAATGTCAGAGATAGTGGTATAAGAGGGATTTCCTACACTACATTTATCAAGTATTGCATCCTTATTGTTATCTCTGTAGGTTGCAAAATCCTTCTTCTTTGGCGTCAATGAATAGGAAAATATCACCTGTCATATGCCTTGAGCAATCACTATCAAGAAACCACATTATTTCCATGGAGCCAAGATATTCAACCTACAAGGTCAAACAAGAGTGATAGGTATCCAATTTTCATTGGATCCTTGAGAGTGAGTGGGAATATTGTTGTATTTGGAAAACCATTAAAATACACCTTTAGGAACCAAAAATCTCCTAAATTTATATTTAGCAATGGTATGACCTTTTTACAACAATAGTGACAACTCAAATGATATGTGAATGACTTTCACTATCAAATTTTCTTACCACAAAATTGTACTTCTTGTACGACACATTTAAAGATCTCTTGAATTTTAAAAGGTTAATAGCGAAGATGACATTTGGTTCTAAGATCTTGTTTAATTTGATTTTTAGAGTTATAACCTCTTTTTGCCAAATATAACAAGTCTCACAACCAAATATATACAAGTTTAATTGTGATACACTTAATAAAATGTGTATAAATTTAATTGTGATACACTTAATAAAATTGATAAGTGTGCATGTGTATATTATAATAAAAATAATAAATAAATAAATAAATAATGTGCGAGTGTGTGATATAATTGATATTAAGGTATTCGAACATGCACTCATACCCATTTATTTTAGTGCGTAATTATATTTGTATATCCTCATAACTATTTTGCAGATTTTTACCATATTTGTTATTGATGTTTTTACATATATCCACTAAAGATGGTGCGATTGCCCTCTCTAGTGGTGAGTGTGCAAAATAGCCTAACTCTAAAAAAGAGAAAACTATACAAAAATTATACGCAAAAAAAACATTTTTGAAATCACTTGCTAGAATCCGAATCACGTGTTGAATAAGATTATTGTAAAATTCTATTTAACAATAAACATCATAAATGTTGAGCCCACTCTTACACGATCAATTGTTGTATTAACATATATTAAATGTATATAAATTACTCTCGCCCCCATAATATAACATATTTGAAAGAAATAATATTTTAAAAATGAATGATTTATTTTAATTTATAATATAAATTAATTTATTTTTTAAAATTTTATTTTTATTATTCCCAATATTTTTATATTCCACCCGTCTCATAAAATGCACGTTTTTTAAATAAAAAATATTAGATACTTATTTTTGTAATAGAAGTGGCAATTGTCCATCATATATATTAGATGTAGTATTCATAAAATTGACTATATTTGGTAAAAGAATGTTGAAAAAAATATTTGATCTATATTTCTTTTTTATTACATGATCAATAGATATGTATTTTTCACTAATCAATAGGGTTTCCCATACATGTTTTCTTTAACTTTGCTAACTCTCTTCCAAATGTGCCATTTATCTTATGCACTGCCACATCAATGCATCTAAAGTAAGCTTGCCTCCAACCCTTCTTCAACAACAAAACACCAATCACAACCCAAAAGCCACTACCAAATCCTAGTGCTATCACAAAGTAAAACAACCATTTCTCCGCCTTGTCTTGTTCTCCGTCTTCATCTCCACTTTCATCTCTATCATCTTCATCAACATCACAATGATTGGACAATGGTGCACCGCACAGAAATCTGTTGCCAGCATAAATAGACGGATCATTTAGTGTTGAAAACTGGTTTCCTTGTGGAATTGGTCCTGAAAGGTTGTTGTAGGATAAGTTTAGTACACTTAGAAAAGTTAGACTAGACATTGTTTGTGGAATTGAGCTTGAAAGTTGATCACGAGAGAGATCCAAAGATTCAAGTGACTTCATGTCCCCTATGGTTATAGGAATTTCACCAGATAGATAATTGTGTGACAGGTTTAAGCCTTGTAAAGCAGTAAGAAGAGTTATTCCTTTAGGAATAGGTCCAGTTAAATTGTTGTTTGATAAGTCCATGTTGGCAACAAGTTTCAGATTTCTTGTATAATGATCTTCTCTTCCTTTAATCATCTGGCTGACATCTTGGTCATACCATTCAAAATACCTCGGCTCTCCGGGAGCTAAGGAAACAACTGACGGTTTGTATCCTTGAATCATTGCTGTAAGATTTCCAATGCACTGAGGTATTGAACCTGTGAACTTGTTGTTGGAAAGGTCCAATATTTGCAAAGCTGAAAGTTTACAAAGCTGTGATGGAATGTTACCTTGGAACTTGTTTTTTCTCAACCTGAGAATTTGCATTAAGGAGAATACATCCCCGATCCATGAAGGTATATTCCCTGACATTTGATTTTCTCCAATATCTAAGATTAACAGTTGTTTTAAGTTCCTCAAGAATGATGGAAACTCTCCTTCAAGACTATTATTGTTCAAATGTAACCAGACCAAAGTGGAAAGATTAACGAACGAGCTTGGAACAACGCCTGATAACTTGTTAGATGATAGGTTTATCTCGTTCAATCTTTTACTTTTACTCCAACAATCTGGAATGTTGCCAACTAAATTGTTGCCGGAAAGGTCAAGATTGTACAACGAGTTTATTTTGCACAACGAATTCGGTATGGAATCATTTATGAGGTTGTTTCCAAGAAGCAAGTGAGTAAGATTAGGAAATCTAAGGGCAATATTTGTGAGAAGTGGTCCAGAGATATGGTTATTGGTGAGGTTCACATAGGCCAGTGACTTGGGAAAGTTTATTTCAGAAAAAACACTTTCCAAATTGTTGAGAGACAAATCTAAATTTTGAAGGTTCACAAGTTTACCAAAAGTAAGAGGAATTTTCCCTTGTAAATTATTTTTACCAAGGTAAAGGGTCTGCAAATTTGAAAGTTGACCAATACTTGGTGGAATTGTTCCATTCAGAAAATTTGCTGAAACATCAAGGCTTTCTAAGCTAACCATGTTCTCAATATTCCTAGGAATAACACCATTAAAACGATTAAAAGAAATAATCAAGGTGTTTAGATTGACAAACTGTCCTATACAGTTAGGAAGAGAACCAGACAAATTATTATTGTTCAGAAGCAAGTATTGAAGATTGACAAGTGTTGTTATACTACAAGGAAAATCGCCTAACAAGTTGTTTTTAGAAATGTCTAAAATGCTTAGATTTCCAAGTTTTCCCAAAGAGTTTGGAACAGATCCATTAAAGTGATTGTTAGCAAGGCTTAAGTATTCCAAGCTTGACAATTTTCCCCAAATATTTGGAATAGGACCATGAAAAAAACTTGAATGAAGTGTGAGGATTACCAGATTTTCAAGATGTCCTAACCATGTTGGCAGCTGAACATTGAAATTGTTGTTGTTCAAATCAAGTTCCTGTAAATCAAAACGAACGCATCGAGAGAGTAAATTACCGACGAGAGCGTCTCCTTGGATTCTGTTTTGAGACAAATCTAGTGACAGAAGATGACACATATTTCCTAGAATTGATGTTAGAGAACCCTCAATATGGTTTACATGATTCAAAGAAAGATTCAGAAACAAAAGACCCTCTAACTCTCCTAACCACAATGGAACAGATTCAATATTGTTTTGAGAAATGTCAAGTAATGTCAAAGAAGTCAAATTTCGAAGAGCTGATGGAAGTGAGCCATTAAGAGCATTGCTTTCAAGATAAAGATAGGTAAGTTTGGCACAATTGCTCAACCAAAACGGAACCGAACTGAGACTGTTGTTAGAAAGGTCAATATATTCAATTGAAGTACTCATGTTTCTAAAAGCCTTCAGATCTGAACCACCAAGTCTATTATCAGCAAGAATAAGAGTCTCAATGCTAGAAAAACTTGAGTAACTAACAATTGGATGATAATCACTTCGTGTCTTCGATATACTGCAGTTCATCAAGTCTAATTCTAACAAAGAAGGAATCATGTTAAGTACCTGGAATAAATTTTCCGCCCTTTCAAGAAAAACATCACTCATGTAAAGATACCGAAGCAATGAAAGATTTGAAAGCCAATAGATGTCATCAGAGTGTAACCAAGAATTGAAGCTGAGATCAAGAAAGGTCAATTTTGTGAGGTTGGCAAGGTTGTTCGGGATGATGCCATTAAAATGGGAATCAGAGAGAGAAAGGTGTTGTAAATGGTTCATAGAATGGAACCACGTTGGTATTGGACTTGAATTAAAACTGTTTCCACTAAGGTCTAAATAGGTAAGATATTTGAAATTTGAAAGAGAAGGATGGAGATATTGAGCTTCAAGCTTAGATTTTGAGAAGGAACAGTTTGGTTGATAATCTTCTCCTCTTGGTGGATAGCATGGATTCCTAAGGTCAATCTTGACAACATGTCCTGTAATGTTGCTGCAGCTTATACCTTTCCATCTGCAACAATCGTTTCCTTCCCAAGAGGAAAGTCTATATGAAGGATCATTGAAACTTCCTTTGAGTTCAACAAGAGCTTGCCTCTCTTGCTGCATGCAACCAAATGATGAATGGTCACTGGAACACAATAGAGCATACGTACTAAAATGTAAGATAATGATAAAAACTAAGGTTTGGTATCTACACATTTTGAGGGAAGTGGTGAGTGGAGGTTAGTGATTTTCCATGAACAAGTTTTTGACTTATATGATAATTGTTTTCTGTGTAATGAGAATACACTCTCCTTTTTCTTGATTAATAGTGAGAAAACGCGCTTTAACTTTGAAAACAATGGCAAGAATATTGACTTCACTGTCAGTCAAAATCGTGGCCTTGCTTATGGTTTTATTTTATCAAGTTGGCGTTTTCTTATAGTTGTGGGCTCTATAAGGTGCCACTAGTATTATGTATAATATGAAGAAAATGTATTCTATCACTCCACATACAATTTTGGATTTTTTAAAGTACCTGCAATTACCGCATTTTTTCTAAAACATTATCGGATTTTTTTGCGGTTATCTGAAGAATTATTGAATATTGTAAAGAAAAGTTAGAGATTTTCAAAATTTTGAAAAATTACTGGCAATTTATGAAAAATCTAGGAACCTATAAAACATACCTAATATTTTGAACCATTCTAACACGTCAGTTCGAAAGAAAAATACATATCATTTACAATATATACAGAATAAATCGTCAATGTCAATGTTAGAGATACCGAAAACTCGTTGAGTATTGAACAAGTTAAACACAAAATATGGAAGTAAAACAAACAGTGTTTTTGGTGAAAACCTGTATCAAATCTGTAGGGGAATCATGTTGATGAGGATTTAGACCGCACTTATGTAGCATTTTGAACTACCGAATTTTTTACACTGCAAAAATTCAAAATATCATAAGTTTCAAAATATCCAATTTTTATTATCTATACCAGATTTTTCTAAATATTCTGTAGGAGTTATAAGTTTCCCCCAGAAATACCGATTCTTTCAAAAAAAGACGTATAAATGTACCATATTTTTTAAAATGTGCAATAAAATTTCAGAAAATACTGATTTTTTGAAAATGTGCGGTATAAATGCAACAAAATATCGGAAAAATCAATAAAAACTCATACCGATTTTCAAAATATCCGATAAAATTGTATAAATTCCACCTTTTTCTGAAATTTTTCGTACCGGATTTTTCTGCATAACTACCAATTTTTTTTTCTTCATTTTTTTAACATTTCTCCAAAGTGGTTTTCTTTTTACTGTATATAAAATTTTCAAAGGTAAACAATGGAAATAACATTTTTTTAATTATGAAACTATGTGAACATGTCAGGTCAAACTTGAGAGTAATAGATTAAATTCTCTAATATGAAGTTCTACACATAAGTTTCATTCTTCAGGAATTAGCAAGTAGTTATTATAATTTGAATTGTACATTACACTTAAATGCAGGCCGCCATGGTTGCCATGGAAGGAAAGGAACTTTCATGGTATCGGTGGCAATTCTACTTTGCTCGACTTTAAGGGTATGTTTGATTCACAAAAGGATAAGTATTATACAATATAGTACATGACAAATTTTTAGACTTTGTTTGAGAGTTTGGAGACGAGGAGAATGGGTGATTTAGAAATAATTAAAAAATATGGAAAAATCTTTAACATTTGTTAAAGAATTGTTTTGTATAGAATGATATATATCTTTTAGGTTGGCCAGAAGGCCTTGAAGCCGCGGCCCAGAGAAGGCAATGATCTTTGATATTTTCCATAGGGTATGATCGTTAGCCTGGAGTAGAGCACAAGAGCTCTAAATCAAAGATCCATCCACTGACTCTCCGTCTCACGCCCCTAAAGATTAGCACTTTGTTATAATTGCCTCATCTTATAAAGAAAAGGCACACCATTTCTCAGGTACACAATTCAAATTTAAAATTTATTCAATCATCTTACTCATGTTTTAATTTGAGCGTTAGAATGCTAACCTTACAATTCAACCTTTCCCTTTCCCCATCATAACCCCGGGCCATTCATTGCATCTTTCAAGCTCCAATTTTTGATCAATTCTGGTTATCTAACAAAATATTGGTGCCATATGTCAGAATTATCCTTTAATTCCGGCAAAACTCCATCATCTATTCATTCTCTATAAAAGTTAGATCTCTACCATAACCAATATAAGATTGGCTAGAATAACCTCCAACAGCACACAGAAGAGCTTTTCCAAATCCTCCGATCTTGCACCACCTCAATCCTTCGTCATCGATGTGATCTGCGTGAAAGCGATGTGTGATGAAGATCAACCATCAGAGAGTACTATCCAAGAAACGAATGATACCATACCACAAAATAAAGACATGTTGATGCGAGAATTTCGAGATCGCAATAAGGTAGATGGAATCCCAAACGCAGAGTTGTATTTGTTATAACAATTACTTAATGGGTAGCATTGTAGTAAAATTCCTCGTGGACAATAGAAGTTTGTGTAATGTCCTCTACAGTGATGTGCTCGAGCAACTCAGACTCATTAGTTGGATCTGAGTCTATACGGTGACAAAGGTCTTTTGGGCTTCAATGATTCTGTAAATCACCCTTGCGAAATGACAGATCTACCACTAGCGCTTGTACAAGGAGAAAGAGAAAGGAATGACAATTATTGAAGTAGGTTTGAGTCCCATGGAGAATCCGAATCCACAAGAAAGTCGAATCATACAAACATATATGACCCGAGTCTTACCCTAGACGTAGGTCTGGTCGAGGAAAGATGCTTTGTTTTCTTTTTTGAGTAGTGATTTATTGAGTTATGTGAACTCAAGTTACATGTCTCCATACCATGCAAATATCCCTTGGATGCTTAATCCTTTATTTATTATGTAAGTGCACACATGTATTATTTTATCGAGAAGATTAAGTTGAGGTTCCGATAAAAGCTCCTTTTAGAGCCGAGTGGACCCATATGATAAGGGAACTCACTGAGCTTATTATATTACCTTGCTATTATTATTGTTTTTAAGGTGATTCTTTGCAGGTTGAAGGCAAGGACAAGCTTGTCTGATGATGTTTCAAAGACTTTGGTTATCGTGATCTTCCACTGTGAATTATGTGTAAATATGGATATTGTACATAGATATTAGTTTTCGATTAGGCATTCTTGTATATCATGTGTCATAGTTGTTTTTGGTTTAAACACGTATATATATAATTTTGTAATAATTCTGTGTTGACCGAAGTTTGACTCAATTTTTTTAATAATTCTGGTTCTCCGACTTAATTTATGATGTTTAGGTGATAATTGTTGAGAAAAGAGTTCTGATGTTTATGATAAATTGAATTGATAGCCACCTCGTGAGTAAGCGATGTTGAATCTTGATAGTTTAGGTTCAAGGCAAACTAAAGTGTAGCCATAACCGATAGTGTTGATATGTTTAGGTTCATAAGAACCTGTGGCCTTAATATCTTTTGCTCTAATATTATAACATCGGGTTGGGAATACTTTGGTATGTCTTATGATTTGTTTTAAATGAAATTACTATGCTATTTTTTGAATTTAAATTCCACCTTAGGAATAAAAGTTGAATATTTTGTCAATGTGACACCCTTATTTCATCTTAATATTTTCCACAATGTTTTATAAATTATAATCGTGGTTTAGGGTGTTAAAATTGCCACATCTCACAAGTGGTCCATCCAACAACATGATGTCAATAATGCCTTTCTAAATACCTTGTTGTATGAGAAATTTTACATAGAGAAACCCCATGGTTTTGTTAGTGTTGACCCTACTCTTATGTGAAAAATCCACAAGGCCCTCTATAAGCTCAAGCAAGCTCCTAGGAAGTAGTTTGAAAGACTTCAAATTGCCTTGCACAAGCTCCAATTCAAAGCAAGAAAATATGATCATTCATTGTTTACATATTTCTCCAAAGGGAACACTATTTATCTCTTGGTATATGTGGATGACATTTTCTTGAGTGGCAACTCCAAATATCTTCTTCAGGAAGTCATCCCAAAACTCAATATTTATTTCTCTCTCAAACACCTTTGTGATCTTGATTATTTCCTAGGAATCGTGGTTAAAAAATATTCTACTAGCTCTCTTATGTTGTCTCAATCCAAATATATTAGAGATCTCTTGCAAAACACAAACACAAGTGACTCTTGTCCACTCCAATGCAGGTAACCTTCCAACTCAATAAAATAGAATCCCATGTTATGATATTGCCTACTCAGTCAACACTGTCTGCCAATTCATGTCTCATTCTCTTGAGACTTATTGGGTACAAGTGAAGAAGATACTTAGATATCTCAAAGGGACACTGTCATACCTCAATTTTGACCCTGAATCACTGATTCAATACATTCATCATAGTTATTGCATGTCTACATAGCATACCATGCATTCCATACCGCATAGTGCCTAAAATATCAGTCGAAATAATTTTTTCGGATCTACAGACAAACCGGTTGAATTAATCAATGGGTGTGCGTCAAATCAGTGGACCAAAACTTTTAAAATCAAGCTTCCAGACATCAACTTTATTAATCTACGTTTCACGTAGTTTAAGCTGGTATGCTCGATTTATTTTTCAGCTAATTTTTCGGCCACTTTCTGATCAGCTCAAGCCTGTTTAACCGGTCAAAATTTATTTCAAAATTAAAAGAAACGTTGTATTTTTCCAATAAGTTTATTTCGCACTGATCATTTTGGTACATTCATTTTAATTGTTTAGGCATTTTCACGCTCAAATTTTATTCATTTTCTTAGTCAATTTATTTCACTTTTTATCAAAATGTTTAGAAAAATAAATAGGGTTAATCCTCTTGTTGTTTTAATTATTTTAATTCTATTTGCATTTAATTGTTCTAAACTCTTTCTAAATCATAAATCATCTTAAGGGCATTTGTGTCATTGTAAAAGTTTGAAAACCCTAGTAATATAATATGTGTACTATGTGAAGGAAGAGACACACAAAAACATTACGTGCGACATCTTGCTTTTGGGAGGTAGAGGAAAGCAGTCCACAAAATTGGAAATCCATGTGACACAAGAATGGAAAAGGGGCCTTATTTTCAGAACAGAAAAAAGTATTGGTAACCTGTTTTCAAAATAAGATACAATACTATTTTTAAGAAGTGGACTTTTCCAATTCAAAAGGGGAGAGGATGATTTATTTTGGGTGGATTCTTGGAACCTCTGAACTCACGAAGAAAAATAAGGAAAAAGGGAGTTGAGAGGATGGTTCCTCTTCGCTTCTCATCATCTCACCTCCACTCATCTCTCTTTCCTCTCTCAGCTGAAAAAGAAAAACAGGAAATAAGAAGAAGTTTTTCTTCTTCGCCACCAACGACACACAAACCCCATCTACCCACCGCCGCAAACCCTTCACCTTCATCTCCGCGACGTCCACTCTCTACTCATCATACCCTCCGTTGCCTTCCGCCGTTCCCACACCTCCACGACGCCGACAAACACCGCTGACCCATCCTCTTTCCGCCGTCGTCTTCCTTACACAAATACACCCGACCACCTCTCATCTTCCACAAATCGAACCAACAACCCTCCATTTCTCTCCACCTACCTCACTCCACATAAAAATGAAGATAGAAAGATAAGGAAAAATCGTTCCTCTTCTCTTCTCTTCCACAACAACAACAACATAAAGAAAAACATCATAGTACTAAACCCTTTAACTCTTTCTTTCTTCCTCTTCATTATTACCCTATTCACTCACTCCCAAAACGACGACACTTCAGTCATGTTATCTCTCAAAAGAAATATCAACCTGCCCGATTCACTCGGTTGGTCCGACCCGGATCCATGTAAATGGACCCACGTTTCATGCTCCGGCGATAACCGGGTTACTCGAATCCAAATCGGTCGTCAAAATCTCCACGGCACAATCCCTCGGAGCCTCAACAACTTAACCGAGTTACAACACTTGGAGCTTCAGTTCAACAATTTCTCGGGTCCTCTCCCGAGTTTAAACGGGTTAAACTCTCTTCAAGTTTTCATGGCGAGTAGTAACCGTTTTACAGTGATTCCCGACGATTTTTTTTGCTGGTATGTCTCAGCTTGCTTCTGTAGAGATCGATGATAATCCTTTTGAGCCTTGGGAGATTCCTGTGTCTCTTAAAGATGCTTCTTCGCTTCAGAATTTTTCTGCTAACAATGCTAATGTGAAGGGTAAGTTACCGAATTTTTTGGGTGATGATGTTTTTCCTGTTCTGACCCTTTTGCATTTAGCCTTCAATAATCTTGAGGTTGTGTTGCCGAAGAGCTTTTCTGGTTTAAAGGTTGAGTCTTTGTGGTTGAATGGTCAGAAGAGTGATGGTAAGCTTACTGGGTCGGTTGAGGTTTTGCAGAATATGACTTCTTTGACTGAGGTTTGGTTGCATTCTAATGCTTTTAGCGGTCCTTTACCTAGTTTTGAAGGGTTGAAGGATTTAGAGGTTTTGAGTTTAAGGGATAACTCTTTCACTGGTGTTGTTCCCAGTTCATTGGTTAGCCTGAAGTCGCTTAAAGTTGTGAACTTGACTAATAACTTGTTTCAGGGTCCTGTGCCTGGTTTTGGTGCTGGAATTGTTGCGACGACTTTGATTGCGATTTGTCCGGGCTACATTTCGAGATCTGTTGCTGGATCTTATGATAATGAAGGAGTTGCGATTTTCGTGTTGTTGTTGACTTTTTATTTGTTTGTGAAAGCGGTGAATACTGGATCATTGTCGTGGTCTTTGGCATCTGCATTTGGTTATTTCTATATGGTTTCGGCTTGGGGTGGTTATGTGTTTATTATCAATTTGGTTCCGCTTTATGTGTTGGTGTTGTTGGTAACTGGGAGATACTCTTTGCGACTTTATGTTGCTTATAATTGCATGTATGTTTTGGGAATGTTGCTTGCTATGCAGATTAGGTTTGTTGGGTTTCAACATGTTCAATCTGGAGAGCATATGGCTTCTATGGGTGTCTTTTTCTTGCTCCAGATGCCTTATACATTTTTCCAGTTATAACTGCCTTGCCATTCTTTTTTTATTGGAGCGTTTGGATCGTGGCTTCGCCTTTGACATTGGCAGAAATGTTATTCATGGAAGTGATGCTGTTGAAAGTGCTAACAAGGAAATTGCTCTGTGGTTCCCTAAGGGTGCTGCTAATTGGCAAAGCAGGCTTCACTCTTGGATCTTTGAGTAAAGATCAAATATGTGGTTGATTTTGAATCTGGCCTATTTTGATATGTTAAATTTTATTAAGTTTGTTTTGTGTCTTGGTTTGGATGTCAAGTCTTTATGTTGTTTCTGTTTGATTATTCAAATCGAAATCTAGTTTTGCTTGAAACGTTTTCACAGTTTGATGAATCAAATCATTTTTTTTAATTTCTAAAAAAATCCAACCTTTTAAACCATTCCAATTTCAATTTATAAAAAATTTCAATTAGGTTATTTAATTCATATAACTAATTACTAATCTCCAAGATAAGTAATTAAGGTCATTGTTTCATTTTGATCATAAATTAAATTATTTTTTCAATTTTAATTTATTTTAAAATTCAATTCATTTTAAAACCATTTCAAATTTCAATTTAAATCATGTCTAAATTCAATTCATTTTAAACCATTTCAATTTCAATTTAAATCATGTCTCAATTTATTTGAATTAAACCTTGATCAGGTATCAATTGACCTCTCTTAAACCAAGTGCAATATTCAATTGTCTTTTCTCCATTTGTTTTATTTTTTATACTTGCTGTTTTATTTATATCTTTTATAATTTCTTAACATAACTTACAAAAATCTTTTCTTAAACAAACTCGAAAGAAAAGGACCGTTGGAATCTAGCATTCCAGTGTAACCCTTGAACAATTGAGTCCAAAAGCACATGTCTTGTTCTTATTGAGTTTTCATTTTCCATTAAACCATTTCAATTTCGACTTCAAATAATTTTTGTAACCAAGTCAAACTGTCTCAAATCATATATGTGAATCCATCCTTGATCACATATTGAGAGATATTTCTTAAAATCAAATACCATATCCAAACTTTTTTTTCTAAATAATTCGAATGAAAAAGGACCATTGGAATCTTGCATTCCGGTGGAACCCTGAATTATCGATCTTGGGGCTTATGTCTCGTTCTTAAATATTCGTCTTTCAGAACCTAAAAATACTTAATCTTTATTAAACACTTTTGTCAATAAAGATGGAAATGGATCATGGTGTATACCGTGCACTCCTGAGACTAGGATTCGAGATGGATATCTCACTCATCCAAGTTCTCGCCATTACTCAAAATACATCCAACCAATCAAACTCTTTTTCTCGCTTCCGTGCGGTTAATCAAAAACCTTTTTCATAAATGAAAGATATATTGTCTTAAGGTGATGCAAAACAATGTTTCGGCCACGATTGTTGAGTCGAGATAAGTGACGTTTTTCCGAATGCAGATTTGTAAATCCATTCGATGTGTGGTATACGTCCGCTCCTCATCTATTTTGGGTAAAACAATGTTTTCGTCGATTAATACAATATAGCTTTTGCTAAAATCGACCGACAAACAAACATTTTTCTACCCAGAACTACGTAAGCCTTGACTTCTCTATTGAGATACGTAGGAGCAGGATTTGTAAATCTTATCAGGCCCACTAATAAAAAACTTAGGTTTAGTCCCCTTTATTGCAAAAAATCCAAAAACATCTTCTCTTTTCTTTTGATCCTATTATTCTTTCCCTCATAATAACTTGAGAAGACTAACATAAGCTAACATTCAAAACGAAACTAACTAAACGGTTCCCGTTGAATACAACGGACGTGAGGGGTGCTAATACCTTTCACTTGCGTAATCGACTCCCGAACCCTGATATTGGTTGCGATGACCATATCTTATCCTTTCTTTTAGAGGTTTTATCGATATTTCCCCTTTCCATTTTAGGAATAAATAAAGTTCGGTGGCGACTCTGTTCAGTCCATCAATGCGAGCGTGCGATCGCGCTTCGCTTAAAGTCGTGTCCCCATTTTCCCGAGGTGCGACATACACTTTAATAAGGCCTCCCTCTCTCTCATCTTTCCCCAACTAATTTTCCTTCTCTTTATGTCTTTTGTGATGCAGATTGGGCCTTAAATCATGATGATATAAGGAGCACTTCAAGGAAAACTATCTTCTTTGGGTTAAATTCCATATCTTGGTAGTCCAAAAAATATCTGATGGTGGCTAGGTTAAGCATTAAAGCTGAATATAGAAGACCCAAAATCACTATATATGTTCTCACCAAATCTCTAGTCATCATGTGTGACAATCAGACTGCAGTTACGCTTGCACACAATCCTATAATGCATTCTAAGACCAAGAACATTGGAATTGATATTTTCTTTGTCAGGGAAGTTTTTTTGGCCAAACAGATCAATGTTCTTCATTTCCTTGGCTCAGATCAATTGGTACATGTGCTCAACAAACCTCTAGCCTCCTCTAAGTTTATTGAGTTGAAGCACAAACTAAGGGTGACTTATCCTCTATGAGTTTGTGTGCGTGTGTGTGTGTGTGTGTGTGTGTGTGTGTGTGTGTGTTGGGGGGATGTATTAGAGATGTATTAGGAATAACTTATCTAAGGGCTTTCTACTCTAGCAAAACTGACAATGATCAGTTATCCTGTATTTTACATGTTATACCAGGTCACCTGGTTGTTACTCTATGTACAACTAGGTGCCACCTCATGTAACTAACCTTTCCATTCAATACAATTCAGTTACAACCGAAAATGAGAAAAGTAATTACTTATTCTAGCAATCCAGTATCTATTCAATGACTCCCCACACCCTACGCCTGACAATTAACACTTTATATGTTTTATATCCATTTTGCATTTATATCTAGTGTTATGTTTGTATCTTGATCGTGTTGTAGAGATTCTCCATTTGCAGTTGGCATGAGATAAAGTGAAGCAAAATTGACCCAAAAGTGAAGAAAAAGAGCACATAAGCATGAAACACTTCATAAGTGACGTTTTCTACATGTGTTGTTCGCCACAAGGGCATGGTGCTCTCCATAGCCCCCTCACTTACCACATCACCTATATTGAACTCATGGTGAATGCCATGGGCTTCGTTCCCAGATTTTTAGTAGCAACAGATTGAGTTTCTCCCACTCATCTACCTTTTCCTCAACTGATTTCTACACTGTCACACCCTGATTTTGACCCTGATATTCGTATCATCATTTCATTCATTTATTCCTCTAATGTGGTACTCCCTTTTCGTGAGTGTCAAGTGATCTCCTAGGAGCCGGAATTTTTGAAAGATCTCGAAGGGCTATTTTGTTGGATATTAAGTGGGCATGCTTAGAATTTTTGCTGCCAATTCCTTCTCGTGCTCTCAAAAATGGGATTCACTTGGAAGAAAACTACACTTCTTTCTCAGATGACACTCTGAGATGCATTTTCGGTGATCTCGTTTGAGGGCCGTGAAAATGCTGGAGGTCCTGTTTTATCCATGCTAAGATCACTCATAATGTTACTTGAGCTAGTTGCCAAAGTGACACCAAGTGCAGTTGTTTCCTGTAGTCATGTGATAGATGCACAGTTTACTTGGAATTTGGTGCATTCATCTTGGATATTGCATATAAATTACAACAAGCAAAGAGTTGTTTCGAGTTTTGCTCTTTTGTCATCTGTTTTACATCCTTTATTATTTAATGATGAGAGCATGCATCAAAGAGACTTTGAGGCCACCAGAGCAGGAAGCATCGCTCATTTAATTAATCATTCATGTGGGCCAGTTTGCTACTCAAGAGTCGTTAAGTGTTAACGGTGGCCAAACTTCTTCGTCAGCTGAATACAACATCTAGTTTGGGTTGGTTTGATCATGATGTTATTTTGGATGCCTACAAAATATTAATACCGATTTCTTTAGAAATGTGGGAGTGGAACATGCATCACTTATTTTATCACACTGTGCTTGACATGTCTTCAGAAGAAACAACTTTTGTTTATAATGCTCAGAGTTCATTGCTATATTTTTTTTTGTTGAATTTTCTGCACTCATCCTTTTGCAAGTGGTAAGTAGAGAACAGGAGTTGAGTCTAATGCAAAACAATCATAGTTGTTGGACAAAATCATGCATTTAGCGCATTGCAGGGAAATTTCTCTTAAAGCATGTGGCAGATTTTTTTTGACAGTATAGCCAATTCAGTGATCCGTAAGAGAGTGAAGGCATTGTCACTGTTTAGAAATATAATAAGTACAAACAAATTGTCAGAATTCCTCTGTTGCATTATCACCAAGTATTGGAAAGTTAACAAATCTTCAAACTATTATGTTACAGAACAACATAACTGGACCAATCAGTTCAGAGTTAGGAAAACTGTCCATGTTTCAAACGCTTGATCTTTCTGATAAATTCTTCAATGGTCGTTGGCAAACATGACGCAACCTACTTTTCTTGATTTGTCATTCAACAATCTTAGTGGCAGCGTCATTCGGTATTGTTGGAAGCCTTCTGGTCTGTGCTACAGCAAGAGAAACAAACTGTCATGGAAAGAAACTCAAACCATAAAAAAGGGAAGAAAACAGTTTGAAGCAACCTACAACCTTTTCCAATCAGAGCAACTTGGGCATGACCAATCGGTGATTGTAATGTAAATGCTCATTCTCCCAATGCTTGCACATGCTTTTCAAAATGGGCAAAAGTTGGGAAAGTTGGGAATCCTGCAATTATAAAGACAATCATAACCCTGCAAAAATCTGCTCTGCAGACAGTTCACCCGTTCATCACCTTGGTTTCCTCTAATTGGAAAACTTCAGCAGTCACCAAAATCACCCATTGCCAAATATGTATCCGCCATTACCAAAGATCCCGTGCCTCCTGTAGTTGCAGACATTATTGGCAAGGTTTAGGCTCAGTTTAATGCAGGAAATGAAGAAAAGAGAAATAGTTTTGGGAAGAAATATCCATACCTCGTGTCTTGAAGTCACGGAGCCAGAAGATGATGATGGAGAAACTGCTCTCATTCATGCTGCACGACAAGGACACTTTGATACTGCAGAAGAGACACTCTCTCGGCTACTAAAATCCAAAGTTGATGCAGATGAAACCGACGAGGTTGAGCTTCAGAATGCGATGGCAAATGTTGTGACATATTTGGTACCATTCAGCGCAACGGTGTCAGAATACACAAATTACAGCAGCAGCAACAACAAATGATGGTGCATAACCCGAATGGAGATCAAAATCCAGTGCAAGCTGCTGCCATGAGAATTGCATCCCGCAACTGTATGCTTTCAGTTGGTGCACAAGAATCCTGCAATAAATCCATAACAAAATCACAGCAACATCAACCAAATTATGGTCGAAACGGCAACGTTAAAGCAGCAGAAACAATATTCCACAGAATGTCCCATAAAAACACTGTCACTTGGACAGCCATGATCAGGGGATTTGCAAAGGATGGAAGAATTGGAAAGGCCATTGAACTGTTTAATATGTTGAAAGAGAAAGATGATTTTGTATGGATAGTTATTATATCCGTTTTTGTGAGTAATGATGAGTTCGAGGAGGCTTTGCGTTGGTATGTTCGGATGAATCAGGAAGGGTGCGGGCCAAATCCTGTAACTATTAGTAGTTCTTTTGCTTCTTCGGCTGCTTTGGCGGCACTGAATGAAGGGCTTCAGATTCATTCCCATGTTCTGAAGATGAACCTGGAACATGATCTTTCGATACAAAATTCTCTTATATCATTCTATGCCAAGTGTGGAAACGTAACCGATGCCTACAAGATCTTCATAGACGTCGACGAACCAAATGTTGTCTCCTGTAACTCAGTTGTCAATGGCTTTGCACAAAATGGCTTTGGCGAAGAAGCTCTCGATATTTATAAAAGAATGCAGAATGAAAGCCTTGAACATAACCATGTTACTTTCCTTGCGGTTCTTTCAGCATGTACTCATGCAGGACTGATTGAAGAAGAGGGATGGAATTTATTTAACACCACAGAATCAAACCAGCGCTCACCAATTACTGCAGTAACAAAAGACACAAATTAATTTACCAAGCCAGTAAATTTCAGAAAATTCCCAAAATTGGCATTGGGACAAAAGCAAATGAAAAAGCTAGGTACAGATTACCTTTCCAGAAAGTAGCATCAAACAGGATAACTCGTTTCTGAGCGGACAAAAGCGCTTCTGAAAATTTCCCCATTGAGCTCTTGAGTATCAATCCGAAAACCCTAATCCTTGAGATAAATAGAGGAGAGCGATTTCAGAGAGAAAAAAAGAGGTTAGTTAGCGGCGAAAACACAAAAACCCTAAAAATTTCTAAACAACAAACAAACCTATCGGGAGGAGGCGAAAGGGGGGGAGGCTCGAGATTCGCCATTGTTGCCACCGCCGAAGGTAATCTCCTTCGTTACAACCGTTGGTTTCTTGCAATTTGAGTGAGGTTGAGGGTATTTGGGGTTGGGGAGACGCGATCGAGAGAAGAGGAAGTGAAAGAGAGGCGCGATTGAGGGTTTCTTTGTGAGATAGAGGGAGTGCGATCGAGGGTTTTGGTGGAACGAAATGAGATAGAGCGATACCGAAACTGAGTTTGAGCGATGGAGAGGACGAGATTGAGAGCTTTGAGAGAGGAAGAGTTCGGTTCAGTGAATGCTAGCCCATTTCATTTTTCTTTTTTATTATTTACCTTAGGAGTGTTTAAAATTTTTTTTCTTTGGAAATTTAAATGACCCTTTTAGTATTCCAAGTAGATATTAATTTGGTTGTTTAATAATAATTTCATTTTTTACTATTCCCAACCTCTAAAATCCAACAGCCAGGCGGCTGGATTTTTTGGGGTAACCTAACAGTCTTTTTTTTATTTTATTATTATTATTATTTTGGTTTTATTTTCTTGAATTTTCTTTGTTCCAATCTTTTTTGATTTATAAAGCCCATTTGACATTGTAAATAACAACTAGTCATAAGTGGCCTGGTGGAGAGGGGTGGTTTCCATAGTCTCAAGGGGAGTGGGTTCAATACTCTTGTGTAGCATTTTTTTTAGTATTTCATTTTCTTTTAGCATTTTACTTTTTTAGTATTTTATTGTCTTTTAGCATTTTTGTTTCTTTTAATATTTTTTTTTATGTCCATGTTTTTTTATTAAATTCGTCATGCATTCGAAACCATTTGAAAACTTATAAAAATCATATTTTCTCGATTTAATATCGAGCCCTTTTTCAAACCTTTGTAAGTCGATTGCTTTTTAAGCATCGCCATCAACCTCACATAGCTTACTCTTGGGCTTTCTTACAATGAGCCGGTTCTCTTGCACTTACACTCATGCATTATTTATTTGGGTCTGATTTAATCATTTCATGATTGTTTGAATCCCCATTTGACAAAATGTACCCCACTTCCCCAATATGTAATAATTTTGTACTTTTTATTTCTTTTACTGTTTGGCTGTTTAGTTAGCTACTAACATAAGAATAAAATCAACAATTTCAAAAATACAAAAATATGACTCGATTCAACGTCGAGTACTTTCTCAATAAACGAATCAACTCATTTCTCCCTCCTATTCCATCCCATTCCAAAACTTCATCAAATGCTTGATTCAACGTCAAGCCATTTTTTCTGATAAAAAAAAAACCAAAAAATATTAATTCATAAGTCAAGACTTTTTCAATAAAGATGGAAGTGGAACGTGGTGTATACCACGCACTCCTGAGACTAGGATTCGAGATGTATATCTCGCCAATCCTAGCTCTCGCCATCATCCAAATTTATCCACTTCGTTCTCTCGAACACTCAGTCAAATCTTTCTTAAACGTCCATCAATACTTGATCTAGGTCAAGTCATTTTCACAATAAAAAACTAAAATAACTAATTCTTACTTAAACACTTTTTCGAAGGTGGAAATGGAACATGGTGTATACCATGCACTCCTGAGGTTAAGATTCGAGACGTATGCCTCGCCAATCTTAACTCTCACCATCATCTAAAATCGTCAATGTGGTTTCGTCAAACCTTTTTCTCAATCAAATTCTAAAATACCTAATTCTTATTTAAACACTTTTCTCAATAAAGGTGGAAATGGAACATGATGTATATCATGCACTCCTGAGGTTAAGATTCGAGACGTATGCCTCGCCAATCTCAACTCTCGCCATCGCCTAAAATTGTCAATGCGGTTTCTTCAAACCCTTTCGCAATCAAATTCAAAACACTTAATTTTTATTAAATACTTTTACAAATAAGATGGAAATGGAACATGGTGTATACCATGCACTCCTGAGGCTAGGATTCGAGATGTATATCTCGCTCATCCAAGTTCTCGCCATCACTCAAAATACCTCCAACCGATCAAACTCTTTTCTCGCCGCCGTGCGATTAATCAAAAAACTTTTTTCATAAATGAAAGATATATTGTCTTAAGTGATACAAAACAATGTTTCGGCCACGATTGTTGAGTAGAGATAAATGACGCTTTTCCGAATGTAGATTTATAAATCCGTTCGATGTGTGGTATGCGTTCACTCCTCATCTGTTTTGGGTAAAATAATGTTTTCGTCGATTAATACAGTATAGCTTTCGCTAAAATTGACCAACAAACAAACATTTTTCTACCCAGAACTACGTAAGCCTTGATTTCTCTTTTGAGATACGTAGGAGCAGGATTTGTAAATCTTGTCAGGCCCATTAATAAAAAACTTAGGTTTAGTCCTTCGTCAAAAATCCGAAAACATTTCTTCTCTCTTCTATTCTTTCTTTCCCACCTAATAACTGAAAAGCCTAACATTTCAAACTAACATTAATGCACACAACTGACCTAATGGTTCCCGTTGAGTACAACGGACGTGAGGGGTGCTAATACCTTCCCCTTGCGTAATCGACTCCCGAACCCTGATATTGGTTGCGATGACCATATCTTATCCTTTCTTTTGTCTTGGGTTTTATCGATATTTCCCCTTTCCTTTTTAGGAATAAATAAAGTTCGGTGGCGACTCTGTTCAGTCCATCATTGCGAGCGTGCGATCGCGCTTCGCTTTGAAGTCGTATCCCCATTTTTTTTCGAGGTGCGACAGATGGCGACTCTGCTGGGGATTAGTTTCCTAAGTGAGTCAAGCCTAGTTAGGACGTTTGTGTGCCTTTGTTTGTTTAATTGTGTGGCTTTTCCTCATTTATTGCTTTTAATATCTTTATTGTTATATTGATATCTGTTGTATATTGGTTCTATTGTGATTGTTGGTACTTGGGTATTTGATTGCAAACCATGTGGGAAAGACTCTACACCCGAGTCTAGAGTGAAAAAACATAAGATAGGACGATGGTTGAGTAGTACGGACTCCCGAGGTGTATACTTCGTAAGAGTCGGTACGAGAACCTCACTTAGAGTAGATCCTTTTGCAAATATTGTCGCCCGAGGTGTATACCTCGTAAGCGGCGATGTTTCAAAGGGGTCCATGACTCTAAGAACCTTTTAGAACATTGAACCTTTGGCCAACTAGAAATGATGGTTGCGTAGTACGGACTCGCGAGGTGTATACTTCGTAAGGGTCGGTACGAGAACCTCGCTCAGAATAGATTCCCTAGATGGAGTTGATGACCGGAAAGTATTTTCCGTAAGCGTCAAACAGTCTTTTGAATCCATGACTCTGAGTACCCTGTCTAGAACCCAGTCGATGGTTGCGTAGTACGGACTCGCGAGGTGTATACTTCGTAAGGGTCGGTACGAGAACCTCACCCAGAATAGATTCCCTTGATGGAGTTGACGACCGGAAAGTATTTCCCGTAAGCGTCAAACATTCTTGTGAATCAATGACTCTGGGAATCCTTTGTAACAAAACCTCAGATCTTACCCGGTGAGAACCTATTCTTGGAAAACAATCAGATTTATCAGTACCTCGGACTTTTGAACCCGTGTATTGAAGAAAAAAGCACAAATGTGCATGGCTTGCATTGCATTCATTCGCATTCCATTGCATTTGCATCGCATCATAATGCATGTCATTCTCCAGACAAAATACCAAAAAAAACTCATCCATCTTTTGTCCGTGAAGCAAAGTGATTCTCAACACGCGTTTAGAACAAAGAACCATGTCTCAGGAGATGATGGACGAGCTAAGGAAAGGCCAAGAAGCACTGAAGGAGGAACTTAATCTTTTGAAGATCCAAATGAGATGGGTCTTGGAAACCCTGCAAGTCTTGTTGAGAAAAGAGGGTCACCCAATGTACACTGTTGCAACAAAGAGAGCTACTACCCCGCATTCATCTGGTGTCACCCCAGGTCAAGGGAAATTCTATGTGGCAACTCCTCATTTACCAGTATATGGACCTCCCTCAAGACGTCATCAGCAACATCCTCTGGCCATTCCTCCTCAAAATCACCGAAGTCAGGTTCAAAACAAAAATCAGAATCAGAGCAAGAAGAACCAGGATCACAATGACTCGATTCCGGTGCCATATAGCAAGCTCTACCCGCTACTGATCCAAAATGCTTTGGTGACACCTCGAGCTCTTACACCTGTGTCACCAGACCTACCATGGTACAATCCAAATGCAACGTGTGAATTCCATAAAGGGGCATTGGGACATGACCTAGATTCTTGCTGTGCGCTAAAATATTTGGTGCGAGAACTGATTAACAAGAAGAGCTTAGTCTTTGAAGAAGATCACCCGAAGATCAAGTGCGAATACCATACTGGAACAATGGGGCACTCCATCGAGGAATGTATGAGTTTTAAACTCAAGCTGCAAAGATTGATTGACATAGGGTCACTAACACTCAAGGAGGAAGGCTCAAGTACATATACCTTGATTTCTGGGCCAGGTAATGAGAAAGGGAAAGGACCCTTGAGACCCCTCAAGGTTTTGTACCACAAGGAAGATGTCAGGGATGTGGCTAGTGAGCTATCATTGTTTCCTGGTAAGAGCATGGAGATACCGCCTTGGATTTCCAATGTCACGACCTATACCAATGAAAGGAAAGGAGAAGTGAGTAGTGGATCCAAGAGGGTTGCGTTCGACGATGGGATTGAAATAAAAGAATTTGAAGATCATCATGTCAAAAAGGTGGTTGATCCCAATCTTCAAGTTTGAAGAAATCAATTCCCTAAAGCTGGCAATCATTTGGTTGTTTCAACACTTCTTTTGTAGTTTCTTTGCATGTTGGTTGTTATTTGCTTTTAAACATTGTTGTTTTATTTGAATTGGTAAGATTAACGAAATGTTTATGCATCTTTTGAATTGATCCATTCGTATTCACTCGTTTTTCATTTATGTTAAAAAACAAAAATTCTCCTCTCATTCACTCTTGTTTATCAAACTGTTGTGTTAACAAAGATTGGAGGGAGGATGATGAAAACAAAACACTTGAAATTGTTGTGGTATGCTTTTGAGTAAAACCTTGTCGATGATGTAAGGCATTGTTTCAAATCCCCAAACACTGGAGTGATAAGGAGTTAATCCCTAGACAACCACTTTGAGCCTAGAAGTTGGTGTTTATTTCGGATCTAAAACTCTTAATCTTAACCTGGGGCGGGATAGTTGTGTTCAGATAGTTTGATCATGCATTCGATCTTTCAAAAAAAAATCGTCCATATGAACACCCTCCAATTAGGTTCAACCACATGTTATCCTTCGCGCACATGTTGAAGTGTCGAAGAAGTTGAGAAAAGATAAAATTAGTGTTGGTTGATCCTCATCCACCAATAATGTGGCAGTCAATACCTTTAAAAAAATATATAAAAAAGCTCGCTAAGTCAAATACCACAAGATGACTTAGGCAAAAGTTAGGGCATCCCGATGGACCAAAAGCTTCAGAGAAGCGGTCCAGGCAAAATTAGGGATAAAATAAATCAATCAAAAGAGGTCACCAAAATCCTCAACAAAAAAAATAATAAGGTGACTGCCATTTCAAGAAAATTCGTCTTGAATCCTCATCACACCTTCGAACCCTCTTGGAAGTCGAATGCGTGTATTGAATTAACTAAATATAGGAATTGGAGATCATCAAGAAGAAGGGGTGGGTAAAAATAAATTTTGAGCCTTATATCCTTTTGTTTCAAGAAACCGCGAACTAGACCACGTTACAACCCTTAAAAGACCTAATTGAGGCAGGGTTTATTTTGAAAGCATACTACAACAAGGTTGTGTTAACCTGACTCCAAACGATTTTTGTTAATCATTTGATGGCACCAACTTGTATACTGTGAATGACTTGATCACCATTGTGTTCTTATCAACGACTCGTTCACTGTATTTTACCCGTTCATATCAATAAATTTTGATTTCAAATTTTTGCATAAACATTGAATTAAAATTACCATTTTTGAATGAACAATCTTATTTGCGAGTCAACACTTAGCATCAAAGAAATTCAATACACAGTTGAGGAACTTGATGGAGTGAAAGAAGTCTAGTCAAGGGCAAATCACTTTGAGCATCAGTTAATTCGAGCTAATCACTCTAAGTGTCCTTAAGGCAAGAGTAATCTGCTTCAAGAATTAGACCGGGGCAAGCCACCTCAGAGCTCAGTAAGTCCAATCACTCCATGGTTCAGTTAGCCAAGAGTAATTTGCTTCAAGACTTAGTCCGGGGCAAGCCACCTCAGAGCTCAATGAGTCCAACTATCCAAAAGACAGACAATCAAGAGTCTACCATTCCAGCATTTGGTTAGTCAAGTTCAGACCGCTGCAAGTTACAAACGCTTGGGGCAGGTCGTCTCGAGGTAGTCTCATGGAAAGTTGTTTCCAGACTCACTTTCAAGGTGAACATTTCCAAAGACCCAACAAACTGGGGCAAGATGAGCCACAGAGGGGCAGAACCTCTTTCTTCGTGCTTTCAAACTGCTCAAACGAATTCTGCCATACGTCAACAACTATTGAGTTCAAGACGAGTGCCCGAAAATTATGCTAGCACGATTCGTTGATCCTTAAAAAGGATCTCATTGGCTAAGTTGTGGCTATCAAGCTGGATAGAATCCTCCTTTGAAAACATCTATCATAAAATATTTGGTTGAGTTCTCGGTGTTGAGGAATCATGAGCTTCCATAAAAAGCCTTTACCAACTCCCAGTCCACTCAGGTGTCAGCATCCTCAAAATCATGATCATTCATATATCATGCATAACAGGAAATACAAATCATGCATGGCCGAAATGTACTTCGTGCTCATTTTGCATTGACCCAGGTCTTGTTGTTGATCCTATATCCTTTGACCTCTAATTCCAGTTTGTCTTTGGTGCCCTTAAACCATCATCCGGTTTTTGTAGTCATTTTCAAATCCAACCCAGTTGGCACCTATTAGAAAATTTTCCATTAAGGTTCATTCTCTGTTTGGATTATCCGATGAATTTCCGGATTACTCCTTGGTGTATCGATGTATTTCCACGACTTGTCTGATGTATTTCCAGATGTTTCACCATCTATCTGAGGTGTTCTTTGATGTGTCTATATTCTGATGTATTTCCAGAATTTCCTTGATATATTAACAGATGTGTCTGTATTCTGTTGTATTTCCGGAATATCACTTGTAATTCTGATGCATTTCCAGAATTTGTTTCTTTTACTCTCTGATGAATTCCCAGACATGTCACTTTTATTCTGATGAAGTTCCAGAACCCCTATGTCATTCCCTGGAATTATTTCAAGACTCATTGGTGTTTCCTAAAAATCAGTTGTTGCTAGGCATTATTCCAAGCTCAGTTGTTACTAGAACTCATTTCAAAGTCCAATTGTTGTTGGCAAAATCCGTTAAAAGCTGGTTGTAGTCCATTGCTTACGGTCAGAGTCCAATTGTTGTTATTCCGGGGTCAGGTCATCCTTGAACCTGCTCTGAAGAGTTTTTCCATTCTTTGTTCAATCCTATTCAGGTCATGTACGAACCTGTCATTGAACCTTTTTATTCCGGGGTCCGGTCATGCTTGAACCTACTCTGAAGATTCTTTGTTCAATCCTATTCAGGTCTTATATGAACCTGTCATTGAACCTTTTTATTCCGGGGTCCGGTCATGCTTGAACCTACTCTGAAGATTCTTTGTTCAATCCTATTCAGGTCTTATATGAACCTGTCATTGAACCTTTTTATTCCGGGGTCCGGTCATGCTTGAACCTACTCTGAAGATTCTTTGTTCAATCCTATTCAGGTCTTATACGAACCTGTCATTGAACCTTTTTATTCCGGGGTCCGGTCATGCTTGAACCTACTCTGAAGATTCTTTGTTCAATCCTATTCAGGTCTTATACGAACCTGTCATTGAACCTTTTTATTCCGGGGTCCGGTCATGCTTGAACCTACTCTGAAGATTCTTTGTTCAATCCTATTCAGGTCTTGTACGAACCTGTCATTGAACCTTTTTATTCCGGGGTCCGGTCATGCTTGAACCTACTCTGAAGATTCTTTGTTCAATCCTATTCAGGTCTTATATGAACCTGTCATTGAACCTTTTTATTCCGGGGTCCGGTCATGCTTGAACCTACTCTGAAGATTCTTTGTTCAATCCTATTCAGGTCTTATATGAACCTGTCATTGAACCTTTTTATTCCGGGGTCCGGTCATGCTTGAACCTACTCTGAAGATTCTTTGTTCAATCCTATTCAGGTCTTGTACGAACCTGTCATTGAACCTTTTTATTCCGGGGTCCGGTCATGCTTGAACCTACTCTGAAGATTCTTTGTTCAATCCTATTCAGGTCTTATATGAACCTGTCATTGAACCTTTTTATTCCGGGGTCCGGTCATGCTTGAACCTACTCTGAAGATTCTTTGTTCAATCCTATTCAGGTCTTATATGAACCTGTCATTGAACCTTTTTATTCCGGGGTCCGGTCATGCTTGAACCTACTCTGAAGATTCTTTGTTCAATCCTATTCAGGTCTTATATGAACCTGTCATTGAACCTTTTTATTCCGGGGTCCGGTCATGCTTGAACCTACTCTGAAGATTCTTTGTTCAATCCTATTCAGGTCTTATACGAACCTGTCATTGAACCTTTTTATTCCGGGGTCCGGTCATGCTTGAACCTGCTCTGAAGATTCTTTGTTCAATCCTATTCAGGTCTTATACGAACCTGTCATTGAACCTTTTTATTCCGGGGTCCGGTCATGCTTGAACCTACTCTGAAGATTCTTTGTTCAATCCTATTCAGGTCTTGTACGAACCTGTCATTGAACCTTTTTATTCCGGGGTCCGGTCATGCTTGAACCTACTCTGAAGATTCTTTGTTCAATCCTATTCAGGTCTTATACGAACCTGTCATTGAACCTTTTTATTCCGGGGTCCGGTCATGCTTGAACCTACTCTGAAGATTCTTTGTTCAATCCTATTCGGGTCTTATACGAACCTGTCATTGAACCTTTTTATTCCGGGGTCCGGTCATGCTTGAACCTACTCTGAAGATTCTTTGTTCAATCCTATTCAGGTCATGTACGAACCTGTCATTGAACCTTCTATTCCGGGGTCCGGTCATACTTGAACCTATACTGAAGTTTTTTCTCTGTTTGTTCAATACCATTCAGGTCATGTATGAACCTGTTGTTGAACCCTTATTCCGGTGTCAGGTCATACATGAACCTGTTCTGAAGAGTTTTCTCCTTGATTATTCCCCAGCGTTGTCAGGTCTTATATGAACCTGTCATAGCATCTTTTTCTTTGTTCGGTTGTATTCTAAGTGCCGTTTATCAAATCTCGCTTTGAATACTCCCCAGTGTGTGTCTGATTCTCCAGCAGGATTGTCTCCCCAGCAAGTTGTTTCTTACCATTTGTCTGTCTCCCTGTGGATCATCAGCTTTCCCCACAGTTTGGTCTGTCTAAGTAGCATCTCCTGTCAAGAGTCCACCATATCCCTAGCAGATAAAAATTACAAAAAAAAAAAAAAAAAAAAAAAAAAAAAATCATCCATGCATATCATATCATGTCATATCATATCCACGCATATCATATCATGTCATATCATATCCATGGCATATCATGGCATATCATATCATATCATATCACATCATGTCATGGGGATTCAGGATCAAAATCCGGGTCTTCTTAGTATTTAATCATCTCCCACTATGATCATATGAAGAGTGCCTTGCTTCATATTCTCTAGTTGAAGACGCTTAAATAGGGGCAACTGTCACACCCTGATTTTGACCCTGATATTCGTATCATCATTTCATTCATTTATTCCTCTAATGTGGTACTCCCTTTTCGTGAGTGTCAAGTGATCTCCTAGGAGCCGGAATTTTTGAAAGATCTCGAAGGGCTATTTTGTTGGATATTAAGTGGGCATGCTTAGAATTTTTGCTGCCAATTCCTTCTCGTGCTCTCAAAAATGGGATTCACTTGGAAGAAAACTACACTTCTTTCTCAGATGACACTCTGAGATGCATTTTCGGTGATCTCGTTTGAGGGCCGTGAAAATGCTGGAGGTCCTGTTTTATCCATGCTAAGATCACTCATAATGTTACTTGAGCTAGTTGCCAAAGTGACACCAAGTGCAGTTGTTTCCTGTAGTCATGTGATAGATGCACAGTTTACTTGGAATTTGGTGCATTCATCTTGGATATTGCATATAAATTACAACAAGCAAAGAGTTGTTTCGAGTTTTGCTCTTTTGTCATCTGTTTTACATCCTTTATTATTTAATGATGAGAGCATGCATCAAAGAGACTTTGAGGCCACCAGAGCAGGAAGCATCGCTCATTTAATTAATCATTCATGTGGGCCAGTTTGCTACTCAAGAGTCGTTAAGTGTTAACGGTGGCCAAACTTCTTCGTCAGCTGAATACAACATCTAGTTTGGGTTGGTTTGATCATGATGTTATTTTGGATGCCTACAAAATATTAATACCGATTTCTTTAGAAATGTGGGAGTGGAACATGCATCACTTATTTTATCACACTGTGCTTGACATGTCTTCAGAAGAAACAACTTTTGTTTATAATGCTCAGAGTTCATTGCTATATTTTTTTTTGTTGAATTTTCTGCACTCATCCTTTTGCAAGTGGTAAGTAGAGAACAGGAGTTGAGTCTAATGCAAAACAATCATAGTTGTTGGACAAAATCATGCATTTAGCGCATTGCAGGGAAATTTCTCTTAAAGCATGTGGCAGATTTTTTTTGACAGTATAGCCAATTCAGTGATCCGTAAGAGAGTGAAGGCATTGTCACTGTTTAGAAATATAATAAGTACAAACAAATTGTCAGAATTCCTCTGTTGCATTATCACCAAGTATTGGAAAGTTAACAAATCTTCAAACTATTATGTTACAGAACAACATAACTGGACCAATCAGTTCAGAGTTAGGAAAACTGTCCATGTTTCAAACGCTTGATCTTTCTGATAAATTCTTCAATGGTCGTTGGCAAACATGACGCAACCTACTTTTCTTGATTTGTCATTCAACAATCTTAGTGGCAGCGTCATTCGGTATTGTTGGAAGCCTTCTGGTCTGTGCTACAGCAAGAGAAACAAACTGTCATGGAAAGAAACTCAAACCATAAAAAAGGGAAGAAAACAGTTTGAAGCAACCTACAACCTTTTCCAATCAGAGCAACTTGGGCATGACCAATCGGTGATTGTAATGTAAATGCTCATTCTCCCAATGCTTGCACATGCTTTTCAAAATGGGCAAAAGTTGGGAAAGTTGGGAATCCTGCAATTATAAAGACAATCATAACCCTGCAAAAATCTGCTCTGCAGACAGTTCACCCGTTCATCACCTTGGTTTCCTCTAATTGGAAAACTTCAGCAGTCACCAAAATCACCCATTGCCAAATATGTATCCGCCATTACCAAAGATCCCGTGCCTCCTGTAGTTGCAGACATTATTGGCAAGGTTTAGGCTCAGTTTAATGCAGGAAATGAAGAAAAGAGAAATAGTTTTGGGAAGAAATATCCATACCTCGTGTCTTGAAGTCACGGAGCCAGAAGATGATGATGGAGAAACTGCTCTCATTCATGCTGCACGACAAGGACACTTTGATACTGCAGAAGAGACACTCTCTCGGCTACTAAAATCCAAAGTTGATGCAGATGAAACCGACGAGGTTGAGCTTCAGAATGCGATGGCAAATGTTGTGACATATTTGGTACCATTCAGCGCAACGGTGTCAGAATACACAAATTACAGCAGCAGCAACAACAAATGATGGTGCATAACCCGAATGGAGATCAAAATCCAGTGCAAGCTGCTGCCATGAGAATTGCATCCCGCAACTGTATGCTTTCAGTTGGTGCACAAGAATCCTGCAATAAATCCATAACAAAATCACAGCAACATCAACCAAATTATGGTCGAAACGGCAACGTTAAAGCAGCAGAAACAATATTCCACAGAATGTCCCATAAAAACACTGTCACTTGGACAGCCATGATCAGGGGATTTGCAAAGGATGGAAGAATTGGAAAGGCCATTGAACTGTTTAATATGTTGAAAGAGAAAGATGATTTTGTATGGATAGTTATTATATCCGTTTTTGTGAGTAATGATGAGTTCGAGGAGGCTTTGCGTTGGTATGTTCGGATGAATCAGGAAGGGTGCGGGCCAAATCCTGTAACTATTAGTAGTTCTTTTGCTTCTTCGGCTGCTTTGGCGGCACTGAATGAAGGGCTTCAGATTCATTCCCATGTTCTGAAGATGAACCTGGAACATGATCTTTCGATACAAAATTCTCTTATATCATTCTATGCCAAGTGTGGAAACGTAACCGATGCCTACAAGATCTTCATAGACGTCGACGAACCAAATGTTGTCTCCTGTAACTCAGTTGTCAATGGCTTTGCACAAAATGGCTTTGGCGAAGAAGCTCTCGATATTTATAAAAGAATGCAGAATGAAAGCCTTGAACATAACCATGTTACTTTCCTTGCGGTTCTTTCAGCATGTACTCATGCAGGACTGATTGAAGAAGAGGGATGGAATTTATTTAACACCACAGAATCAAACCAGCGCTCACCAATTACTGCAGTAACAAAAGACACAAATTAATTTACCAAGCCAGTAAATTTCAGAAAATTCCCAAAATTGGCATTGGGACAAAAGCAAATGAAAAAGCTAGGTACAGATTACCTTTCCAGAAAGTAGCATCAAACAGGATAACTCGTTTCTGAGCGGACAAAAGCGCTTCTGAAAATTTCCCCATTGAGCTCTTGAGTATCAATCCGAAAACCCTAATCCTTGAGATAAATAGAGGAGAGCGATTTCAGAGAGAAAAAAAGAGGTTAGTTAGCGGCGAAAACACAAAAACCCTAAAAATTTCTAAACAACAAACAAACCTATCGGGAGGAGGCGAAAGGGGGGGAGGCTCGAGATTCGCCATTGTTGCCACCGCCGAAGGTAATCTCCTTCGTTACAACCGTTGGTTTCTTGCAATTTGAGTGAGGTTGAGGGTATTTGGGGTTGGGGAGACGCGATCGAGAGAAGAGGAAGTGAAAGAGAGGCGCGATTGAGGGTTTCTTTGTGAGATAGAGGGAGTGCGATCGAGGGTTTTGGTGGAACGAAATGAGATAGAGCGATACCGAAACTGAGTTTGAGCGATGGAGAGGACGAGATTGAGAGCTTTGAGAGAGGAAGAGTTCGGTTCAGTGAATGCTAGCCCATTTCATTTTTCTTTTTTATTATTTACCTTAGGAGTGTTTAAAATTTTTTTTCTTTGGAAATTTAAATGACCCTTTTAGTATTCCAAGTAGATATTAATTTGGTTGTTTAATAATAATTTCATTTTTTACTATTCCCAACCTCTAAAATCCAACAGCCAGGCGGCTGGATTTTTTGGGGTAACCTAACAGTCTTTTTTTTATTTTATTATTATTATTATTTTGGTTTTATTTTCTTGAATTTTCTTTGTTCCAATCTTTTTTGATTTATAAAGCCCATTTGACATTGTAAATAACAACTAGTCATAAGTGGCCTGGTGGAGAGGGGTGGTTTCCATAGTCTCAAGGGGAGTGGGTTCAATACTCTTGTGTAGCATTTTTTTTAGTATTTCATTTTCTTTTAGCATTTTACTTTTTTAGTATTTTATTGTCTTTTAGCATTTTTGTTTCTTTTAATATTTTTTTTTTATGTCCATGTTTTTTATTAAATTCGTCATGCATTCGAAACCATTTGAAAACTTATAAAAATCATATTTTCTCGATTTAATATCGAGCCCTTTTTCAAACCTTTGTAAGTCGATTGCTTTTTAAGCATCGCCATCAACCTCACATAGCTTACTCTTGGGCTTTCTTACAATGAGCCGGTTCTCTTGCACTTACACTCATGCATTATTTATTTGGGTCTGATTTAATCATTTCATGATTGTTTGAATCCCCATTTGACAAAATGTACCCCACTTCCCCAATATGTAATAATTTTGTACTTTTTATTTCTTTTACTGTTTGGCTGTTTAGTTAGCTACTAACATAAGAATAAAATCAACAATTTCAAAAATACAAAAATATGACTCGATTCAACGTCGAGTACTTTCTCAATAAACGAATCAACTCATTTCTCCCTCCTATTCCATCCCATTCCAAAACTTCATCAAATGCTTGATTCAACGTCAAGCCATTTTTTCTGATAAAAAAAAAACCAAAAAATATTAATTCATAAGTCAAGACTTTTTCAATAAAGATGGAAGTGGAACGTGGTGTATACCACGCACTCCTGAGACTAGGATTCGAGATGTATATCTCGCCAATCCTAGCTCTCGCCATCATCCAAATTTATCCACTTCGTTCTCTCGAACACTCAGTCAAATCTTTCTTAAACGTCCATCAATACTTGATCTAGGTCAAGTCATTTTCACAATAAAAAACTAAAATAACTAATTCTTACTTAAACACTTTTTCGAAGGTGGAAATGGAACATGGTGTATACCATGCACTCCTGAGGTTAAGATTCGAGACGTATGCCTCGCCAATCTTAACTCTCACCATCATCTAAAATCGTCAATGTGGTTTCGTCAAACCTTTTTCTCAATCAAATTCTAAAATACCTAATTCTTATTTAAACACTTTTCTCAATAAAGGTGGAAATGGAACATGATGTATATCATGCACTCCTGAGGTTAAGATTCGAGACGTATGCCTCGCCAATCTCAACTCTCGCCATCGCCTAAAATTGTCAATGCGGTTTCTTCAAACCCTTTCGCAATCAAATTCAAAACACTTAATTTTTATTAAATACTTTTACAAATAAGATGGAAATGGAACATGGTGTATACCATGCACTTATGAGGCTAGGATTCGAGATGTATATCTCGCTCATCCAAGTTCTCGCCATCACTCAAAATACCTCCAACCGATCAAACTCTTTTCTCGCCGCCGTGCGATTAATCAAAAAACTTTTTTCATAAATGAAAGATATATTGTCTTAAGTGATACAAAACAATGTTTCGGCCACGATTGTTGAGTAGAGATAAATGACGCTTTTCCGAATGTAGATTTATAAATCCGTTCGATGTGTGGTATGCGTTCACTCCTCATCTGTTTTGGGTAAAATAATGTTTTCGTCGATTAATACAGTATAGCTTTCGCTAAAATTGACCAACAAACAAACATTTTTCTACCCAGAACTACGTAAGCCTTGATTTCTCTTTTGAGATACGTAGGAGCAGGATTTGTAAATCTTGTCAGGCCCATTAATAAAAAACTTAGGTTTAGTCCTTCGTCAAAAATCCGAAAACATTTCTTCTCTCTTCTATTCTTTCTTTCCCACCTAATAACTGAAAAGCCTAACATTTCAAACTAACATTAATGCACACAACTGACCTAATGGTTCCCGTTGAGTACAACGGACGTGAGGGGTGCTAATACCTTCCCCTTGCGTAATCGACTCCCGAACCCTGATATTGGTTGCGATGACCATATCTTATCCTTTCTTTTGTCTTGGGTTTTATCGATATTTCCCCTTTCCTTTTTAGGAATAAATAAAGTTCGGTGGCGACTCTGTTCAGTCCATCATTGCGAGCGTGCGATCGCGCTTCGCTTTGAAGTCGTATCCCCATTTTTTTTCGAGGTGCGACATACACGATTTCTGCATCATTTCAGAAGTAACAACACTATATATAGGATTTATTTTTAGGTTTCAAAGGATCCAAGGTTTATTTTAGAGTTAAGTAGGCAAGAAAATGCAGTTTGTAAAGTGCTAAATTGTTCATCCCAATCAGTTAGTACATCATTGTTTTCAGAGTTTTAAGCTTGTACTTGGATCAACTACTGTTTAAGCATTTCCTTCAATTCAATTCCAGCTGATTTTATTCAAGTTTTTCTGCTTTAATTTCCTGTGCTGCATTCATTTCCCGTAAGTATTTTCTTGTTAAATTTCCTGCACTTATTTACTTCAGGCTTTAAATATTGTTTTTTTTCTTTTGTTTTTAAGCGTTTAATCTTTTCCAATTGTTACTGTTTTTATTTCTAAGTTTCACTTATCATCATCACTTGTTGGTATCACTTATATTTGAATTATTTTTGCATGTACTATTCCAAACATATATTGCATTCTAGTTTGTGGTATTACCTTGAATAAACACCAATTTATCATGTTCATGTTTCTTTTTGCAATAATAATACTAATAATAATAATATGAGCTTTGTTTCAATTATGTCCGATTAAATTCTTAGAGTCCGGATGTGAGGATTCAGTAAATAAAATTGGCTTATAATTTCAATATTAGCTTATTTTTTTGGTTCTTATTTTTAGTTTTAAAAGTCAGAAAGTTTTGTGCGAAAGCGAAAACACCCAGATACTGGTCAACAACGCGACAGTGTGAGACCAGCCATCCGAAAGTAAAAATTGGATTTAATTTCTAAAAATAGCGACAACGCTTTAGTCATTAATTATGATTTATTAGTTTTCAAAAATTATTTCGAAATTGTAATCTGTGGAGCGACAATATGACTTTTACAGTTGTGAAACATAACACGGGCTACACGAAAGTGAACAGTATTTTTAAGTTAATAATTTCTTCCGAAAAATATTAAAAAAAAAAGTAAACGCCAAGGATTTATTGAGTCCTAAAGGAGTGATTGGAAATTATATTCCAGTCTCGTTTTTAATTATTTTTAGAAACAAACTTTAATTTTATTCCCCTTCTCAAACAAACAAAAATCAATCAGTCTTAAAATTACATAGCAACTGTAGATATCGGTTAAGCTGACTGAAAAGTCTCTGTGGGTTCGATATCTTTTGTATTACTTTGATAAGTCTATGCACTTGCGGATAAGCTACCACACGAGTTAGCACATCGGTCAGGTTGGCCTTTTTATTTTCATTTAAATTTTTTAACCATTAATATTTGAAAACATACAAAAATAAACATGAATTGTCCTTCGCATGAGTGTAATCGGTTCGGTTTGGACCAGTTTTTGATATAAAAAATGTATGAACCAATGATATCTCCATCAATTTTTTTTTGGTTTGATTTTTATTGTTTTTCAAAAATGGAACCAAACCAAACTAATCGATTTAGTTCAGTTTGGTTTGGTTCGATTGATCGGTTTACAACATTTTTTCCAAACATTATATTTATCTGTGTGTTCTTCCCTATTGTATATTTCGATGTGTTTTATGCTAAATAATACGTTTCAAATAACTTATTTCTTATAATTATACAAAATCATGCAATCTACAACGACAATGACATCATCGACAATAACATCAATATGAACTTTAAATATATAACTAGCCACACTAACCAAATACGAAAATCCTTCATTTTTTTTTATCTCCTATAATTTTATGTATAGATTTTTAGGACATTTAAAAAGATGTTTGTTCATGTTAGTGGTTCCATTTCTAAAATTATTGTATGCATAAACTTTGCAACAAAAGATATATGTATCTTTATCATTGTCCCTTGTGAAATACAACCAAGCATTAGAAGGGGTCTATTAGGTTTTATTTGGATTACCTGTGTATCTTCTGGAATTATACCTTAAATTGTTTTTAGTTGTGTTGGTGTTTGAGTTTGAGGTGTTTGTTGTTCTCCTTGTGTTGGAATGATAACATTAAATGAAGAGGGATCAATTCATTTGTTGCATAAGAATTAGCTTGTGTGCACTTTCACTTTCGATTACCTATAACGTAAAATATTTTGATAAAATACTAGAAACAATTAAACTTAACAACTTAATAAGAACATCTTAAGCAGAGCACTAAAACAAGAAGTTCAAAGCATAAAATGAAACTTTAACAAGAGAAAACAAATGAAACTTTAATAGCATATACACAAGATCAAAAGAATTATCTCAAAAATATAAACAACTAAACAGACCTAGATTCATTAACCACTAAGAAATTAAAACAAAAAATAATATACGATTAAGGAAAAAGACTCAATTTTTCCACAATTAGATAGTAAGGAAATCCATCAAAGTCAGACAGCGAATTATGTGGGTGAAGGAAAAAGTAAGAGCATGAAGATCTACAAATTTTCATTTGATAGCAACAATGAAAAACTTAACAGTTTTCCTTAACAAATTAAGTTTTAAAAGGTTGGGTTGAATTAAAAATGAAGTGGTTAACTATAGCCTTTAGTTTGTTGAATTATAATTCCTTATGTTGAAGCAGGTTGCTCGACAGAAGCAAGGAAATATCGAATCACCTAGTGTGCCGAGTGCTATTAGTATGTCGAAGTGTCGAAGCATGTTGCTTCACACATGATTTCGACTTAGGCCTATTTTTTAGTAGTGTTAACTATTTTTGGCTTTTATAGTTATGGGCTTTGGCTTGGAGTGTAAGATAACCTAAATCTATAAACAGAGGGAGTAACCCTTAATCCTGTAACGTTGTATTCATAACATTGTATTCACAAAAATTTTCAGTTGCAAAGTGAATAAGAAGTTTTCCACAGATTTGGGCAGAGAGAAACTCTATAAAAAATATTTTTCTTCCCCATCGTTCTTTCTTTTCTTTCTCCATTGTTCTTTTCTTTTGTTGTCATTGTGTGGGTGATAATAATCTTATTCATTAAGATTGATAGAAATTCTCCATAGGTTGTGGTGGATTTCCAACATCTAGTATCAGAGCTTGGTTTAAACGATTCGTGGGAAGAAAATCACGATGACAATTAATCATCCCAACGGGTATTTAACAACAAATCTTCCGATTCTCAAGAAAAAGAATTATGAGAATTGGTGCAAGCAGATAAAGGTTGTATTCTATTATCAAGATCTTTGGGATCTTGTGAAGGAAGGAGTAACAACCCTGGCAGAAAATGCGACAGATCAAGAAAAGGTTGCACATAAAGAATTGAAGAAGAAAGATTATAAAACTCTCTTTATAATCCATCAATGTGTTGATGCAAATAACTTTGAAAAGGTTAGTGATGTAGAGTCATCAAAAGAAGCATAGGAAATTCTGGAGAAGTCGTTTGGAGGCGTAGAAAAGGTGAAAGAGGTGAGGTTACAAACTCATAAAAGGACGTATGAATTGCTTCAGATGGAAGACAATGAAAGCATAACTGATTTTGTCACCAAGGTTACGAAACTGGTGAATCAAATCAAGGTATATGGAGAAGTGTTGACACCAATATCTGTTGATGGAAAGATCTTGAGATCGTTGTCTCCAAAGTTCGACCACGTGGTAGTAGCCATAGTAGAGTCGAAAGATGTGTCAAAAAAGACAAAATAAAAGCTTCAAGAGACGCTTTAATATCATGAATAAAGAATGGTTGAAAGAGTTGCAGGAAAGTCGAAGAGTGATATGGCTTTGCAGGCGCAATCAACAAAAGAAAGGAAAGGCAAAGGAAGCTGGAATAGCAACAAAGGCAGAGGAGGCTACAACAATTCGACTAGTCAAAATCAACAAGAAGGAAATTGGTCGAATCATAAAAAACCCTGGAACCAAGAAAACCAAAGAGGTGTTGCTGCAGGTAGAGGAAGAGGTGGTGGTCAAAAGCCAGACAAGAGTCACATTAAGTGTTACAATTGTCAGAAGCAGGGTTACTATTCTAGTTATTGTCCAGAAAAGAAGAAGTGTCAAGAAACTTAAGCAAAGTTGGAGAAACATGAAGAAGAAGAGACGTTGTTGATGGTCATAACGAGAGATGAAGAGAGATTCAAGGACCAATGGTACTTAGAATCAGGATGCTCATCACACATGTCTGGAAGGAAAGATTGATTTGTCAACATAAAGCCCTCAATGAAGAACATGGTGAAATTTGTAAATGACAACACTCTAGCAACTGAAGGTGTTGATGATGTTCTGATTATGAGAAAAGATGGCAAGAGGTCAGCAATTTCAAATGTGTTGTTCATACTAGGCATGAAGAGCAATTTTCTCAGCATATGGAAGTTAGTCGAAAAGAACTACAAGGTGTCGATCAAAGACAAGATGATGAGAGTTCTCGACTCAAATGGAAGGTTGATCTTGGAGGCTTCAATGTCTCATAATAGAACCTTCAATATTGAGCTAAATGTGATGGAGCATAAGTGTCTTGCAACAGCAGCCATTAGAGATGAATGGATATGGTATTATAGACTTGGTCATCTCAATTTCAAAGACATTAGAGATTTGAAGAGAAGAAATATGGTTTCAGGATTACCAGAAATCGACATTCCAAACAAAGTGTGTGAAGAATGTGTGCAGGCGAAGCAACATAAGAACAACTTCAGTAAGGATACAGGAAGCGGGTCGAAGGCAATTCTAGAAGTCATATACTCTGATGTAGGTGGTCCTATCCAGGTGGATTCAATTGGAGGTAACAAATACTTCGTTACATTCATAGATGATTTCAGTCAAAAACTGTGGGCTTACCTGATCAAGAAGAAAAGTGAAGTGATCAAGGTATTTGCCAAGTTTAAATATATGGTCGAAAGACAAAGCGATCAAAAGATCAAGATTCTGAGGACTGATGGTGGTGGAGAATATATGTTGAAATACTTCGACGCATTATGTGTGAAAGAAGGGATTGTGCATGAGGTGGTGACACCCTACACTCCATAGCAGAATGGAGTCGTAGAAAGGAAGAATAGAACCATCATGAATATGGTTAGAAGTATGTTTAAAAGAAAGCATCTACCCAAATAATTATGGGGAGAAGTTATGTCGACTGTAATATATATCCTGAACAGATGTCCGACGAAAAAGCTAGAAGGAATCGTGCAAGAAGAATGTTGGTTTGGTGTCAAACCTAGCTTGAGTCATATGAAGGTGCTTGGATCTATAACACATAGACATGTTCCAGATCAGTTGAGAATAAAACTTGATGACAAGTCGAGTCAGATGATCATGATAGGATATCATTCGAGTAAAGGATACAAGTTGTTCGACCCACTGAACAAGCAAGTGGTGATCAACAGGGACGTGATCATAGATGATCTTAAGGAACGTGATTGGACTAAGAATGTTAAGAAGGATTTAGTGAGAATATTATGCGATAAACCAGCTAGTGAAGTCGAAAGAGAAGTTCGACAAGAAGTCAAAGGTGAAGCATGCCCAAACAGACCTCAAAGAACAAGACACATGCCTACAAGGTTTGAAGAATGTCTGATTACATCAGATGATGTGGTCAATGAAGAAGATGATCTGGTACACTATGCTTTCTATGCAGATGTCGAACCAGTCAATGCAATTGAGGCATTGAAAGATTCGAAGCGGGTGAAAGCAATGAGCGAAGAACTGAAGTCAATCGAAGTCAACAACACTTGGTCACTTATCGAGTTGCCCCAATACAAGAAGGAAATCGATGTGAATTGGGTATACAAGGTGAATTTGAATCCCAAAGGAGAAGTGACTCGACACAAGGCGAAACTTGTGGCGAAAGGATTTCTTCAGAAAGAAGGAATCGACTTCGACAAATTTTTTGCACCTATTGCTAGGATCGAAACAATCAGGTTGGTTGTTGGTCTAGCAAACCTGAACAACTGGAAGATGTGTCATATGGATGTGAAATATACATTCTTGAATGGCCCCTTAAAACAAAAAGCTTATGTTGCACAACCAGCTGAGTTTGTGAAACAAGGCGAAGAAAGAAAGGTGTATAGGCTGCATAAAGCCATGTACATACTTAAACAAGCTCTAAGAGATTGTAACAAGAAGACAGATGGCTTTCTAAGGGAGAAGGAATTTGTGAAGTGCACAAATGAACATGGAATATCTTATACTATGTGTCATACCCCAAAATTTGCCCGTCAATATTACAAGGCATTTTTCAAGGCACTCCGACTTATTTTCCAAGACATTGATCTTAAGGGAACAAAGACCCAGCTCACAGATGGCTAAATCCAGAAAATGGCCCAAACTGGCATGCTCGCTAGGCGAGCAATTCCTTCGCCTAGCGAACCCTTCGCTACACCACTCGCCTAGCGAAGCTTGCGAATACCAAAAAATTCTGGGCTTCCTTCTGAGCCCATTAGGTCACAAAAAGAGCATTATAAATACCACAACTTCAGTCAGAAAAAGGGGAGGACGAAAACAGGGCGAAAACAGAACGAAAACGGAGAAAGGAGAACCCTAGCAAGCCAACCCTAACACTCACGGACGGCAAACCTTGGAGGCAAACCCTGAAGGAACTCAGCGGCATCAAGGTTCACCTCTGCCCAATTCAATCCGATTTGCCGATTCAAGGTCGCAATTCAATTGCAAACAGGTTTACATTGCTATTACTGCCTTATGTTCTTAATTTTCATATGCCATTATGATTAAATTTATGAAAATATCTTAAGTTTGGCATGTGAATTTTAGTATGTACCTGAATACCTTAAATGATTAACCATATAATTGCTGTAATGAAAGCCATAAGGCATAAAATTGGTTGAAATTGTACTGATATCAAAACCAGAATCCGCAGCCGCTCGCTAGCACATCGCTAAGCGAGCATGCAGCGAGTGTTCGCTAAGCCTTCGCTAGGCGAGGCAGGAGCGAACGTGACAGTAGCTGACTTTTCTGTTCTGATTTTTCACTCATGTTTCATCATAGCCATGCATCATTTACCTGACCCTATTTACTGTTGTGATCTTTTTTGTGGTGTAATCCTCGATTGCACACTGATTTGGTATTCTGACATGTTTGTTGAGTTTTGTAAAGGTTCACATATCCCAGGAAAAGATTGCTTGTTAGGTATTCCACTTTATTTGTGGGATACCCTTGTGGAGATTCACCATAAATTACTTAATCGATTTTAATGTATTAATTTTATGGCAAAGATCCACCCTAAATTGCTTAATTGATCTTAATGTATTAATTTTAATGTGGAGATTCCTCCTAATTGCCTAATTGATTGTAAAATACGGCCTTTGAATATGTGATCTTGGACCTCTCTTTGTTGCCTTACGGTATTATGGTATTACGGTCATGTCCCGCGAACGTGGGGATACACTTAGCAAAGACCCTTCGATTAAATCATCATATCCCATAAAATAAATCATAGTCCCTCGGATGTTTCCTTCGAATATATGATTTTGTCCCTCGATGACCCTTCGGTGTAGCCTACGGTTAAATGATGATCGTCCCTTCGAATGCTAAGGTGTCCTTATGAATGTTGCCTTCAATGACCAATCGATGACCCTACGATGACCCTTTTACATCCAAAGGATAAAACTACTTACTTCTCAATAGTAAGGACAGTTTTACCCTCGTAAGGAGAGGAAATGCCCATAAAGACTTTGGGTAGGTATAACTTTTAATTGCTGGCTCACAACCTAAAACATTTTCCATACCTCACACTTTGCAAATACTCGAAAATCACCACTTGGTATACATTCATACTAGAATCATTGCCAAGTTACATTTTCTAAATAGCTTTCAAAATTAAATGAGATAAATACTTTGTATACATTCATACGAGAATCATCACAAAGTTAAACTCTCTTTTCAAAACATTTTTTAAGCAAATCACGAACACTTTTTCAGACAAACATAAGTGATCCAGCAATTAAGAGCCCATGGATAACCATGGATACAAAGGGTGCTAACACCTTCCCTTTGTATAATGTACCTCCCGAACCCAAAATCTAGTTAAGGTCTTTCCTGTTCTTTTCCACCTTTCCTTATTGGATAAAAGAAAAGTCGGTGGCGACTCTTGCTATCCGCGACATTGCGATTAAAAGCAAACACCCCAAAGTCAGTTCACCGTATGACACTATGTCTCTATGTCGATGACTTGTTGATAACAGGTAACTGCAAGAAGGAGATTGAAGACTTCAAAGGTGATCTCAACAAGGAATTCAAAATGTCAGATCTGGGTGACATTTAATATTTCCTTGGCATCTAATTATACAAGAATGGTAGAGATTTTATGATGCATCAAAGAAGGTATGCAGGCGAAATACTCAAGATTTGAGATGCAAGATTGCAACTCAACTTCGACTCCAGCTGAGCCCAGATTACAATTGTCGAAATATTCAGATGAAGATGATGTCGACCCAACCCAATATAGAATACTTATTGGGTCACTTCGATACCTTTGCCACACAAGGCCCGACTTAACATACAATGTAGGTATGGTGAGTAAATTCTTGCAAAAGCCAAATATATCACATCTAGCAGCAGCGAAGAGGATACTACGGTATCTGAAAGGAACTCTCGACTATGGTATCTGAAAGGAAGTGTTGAATCACCTAGTGTGTCGAGTTGTATTAGTATGTTGAAGTGTCGAAGCATGTTGCTTCACACATGATTTCAACTTAGGCCTATTTTTTAGTAGTGTTAACTATTTTGGGCTTTTATAGTTTTGGGCTTTGCCTTGGAGTGCAAGCTAACCTAAATCTATAAATAGAGGGAGTAACCCTTATTCTTGTAACATTGTATTCACAAAGGTTTAAATTAAACGCAAGACAGCTAGAGTTACACCCCTAGTCCTTCAAATGATTCAAACAAAGGTTTGGTTTATACAGATGGTGACTGAAGTGACTTTACAAACACAACATAAATATGCATTCACATGGTATGTTATTTTCCAAGGTTAATTAGTGATTTTCTCCGCACGTTTGTATATAATAATTGTTTTATGGTGTAATGAGAATACACTTTTTCTTTTTTGACTAATAATGAGAAAATAAACTAACTTTGAAAACAATGGCAAGAACGTAGACTTTACTGTTGGCAAGTCGTCGCTTTAGAAACTTAACAAAATTTTCCTTGAGGACTTTTGGGATGTTCACACTCTAACTTAGACAAAGTTTTGAGTACAAAAACCACTACTGCCTGAAACTAATTATTTGGTAGTACTACAATTACTAATAAACACAAACAGAAAAGCTTGAAACATGTCTTACATATGGGTCCTAACTTTGTTCCTTACAATTATCACTCTCAGAATTGCAAGTAATCCCAATGAACATATGATCAGTTACCAACCACCAACCAAAGACCCCCCAAAACTGACCGGTCCCAACCAACAGCAACCTATACATAGAAAGCTCAGCCTCGGATTCGGTTTCTTCTCCCCCTTAGTTGGCATTCTAGGAGAACAACACTTAAATCCTCGAACTTTAAGAAGGCCAGTTCGAAGACCTAAAGCTCCTAGCATTGGCATCCCAGGAGTCCACTTAAATCCAGGAAACCCAAGATGGTCAGTTCGACCACCTCCTATATAACGCATTCCTGTACAGTGCCATGCTGCCTAGGTAGCAGCAACTTACGGTTTTACTCTATCAGGTTGCCATGGACCATGGTTTCCTTATTTAGTTGTGGGATTAAGGATGAAATTGTATCCAGCTATTTCATTGGAATATTTTATCATGTAATGAAACAATTTTCATTGTTTTATCCTTCAATAAAATGGTAAGAACTTTCAGAAACTCAAACACATATTTTGATGTACACTGTGTATCAGGTTAACAATATCAAAAATAGATTATGTGGTTGGTTAGATATGAGATCCAATTATATATTTTATATAAACTTTATTCTTCTTTTTATTTTTAATTGACTATTTATGTTTTTTTTTGTCTCTATATTTTTTTTTTATAAAGTTTATGTCATTTGATTTTAATTTATAAATCTGTAGAAAAACGATGAAGTTTTAAACAATGAAGTAAGGGTTAAGTGAGAATACAAGATTCACCGAGATTATGATGGTGATTTATGGTAAGTGGGGCACTTCTTGTGGAACTAATTTAACTCAAATCTTAACAAAATAGAATATGTAACTGATTTATGATGCTGATGATGGTGTCACAAACCGAGAGCTCAGTTATAAGGGTAACTCTAATTATTAGGATCCCTCGTGTTAACATGTCAGATAGGTTTAGATTTCAAATTATCCTTACATCTAGGAATCTAAACATTTATGCTTAGATTATATTAAAACTAAATTCAAATTTGAATATAATCACAATTATTCTTAAGATCAAATAAGTTATTCTTAAAATCTCCTATAAGTTGTTATTTGAAATTTAGACATGTTATCATTATAAGTTTAGTCAGAACAATTAGATAGTGACCAAAGACTTCAATAATAATGGTATGGCAAGAGTTAGAGTTTAATCCATTGAGAAATTAATAGTACTGAGAATTTAGAATCTTCTGGTAAATCCATTATGAACAAATTCATAGAAAAGATAAGCTACCATGTCCTAATTGATTGGGTTGACAAAACGGATTCGACATGTTGAGATTGTCCATTTTGCCTGCACTATAGTGTGTGGTAGGCCAAATATTTAGGTCTATACACTCTAATGAGTCCATCTCTCGACACCAAGCTTTTTGCAGGTGCGGAAATTTAATCTTATTTTTGTATTTTTAGATTTAAAATGTGCATTAATGAAGAGCTAAAATAAAATTATGACTTATTTCTCCTTTCCACTTTCTAAATGTACTCAATGTAATAAATAAGTGCATCACACGCGGTAAGTGCGGTACCTCCACTAGGACCGGCGATCCATAGGAGGTTGTTCGTAAATAATACTCCCCCAATCGAAATTGCTAAGTCTAGATAAGCTGACTATCAAATCCCCATAGTCGGACCAACAAGTTTGAATGTGAAGATACATCCTAAGTGCATTTCTACTTAGCAGGCACACCTCCTTAGGATCTAGCCAATCCAAAAGCGTAGGTGGGGGAGCTAGGAGACATCCACCTCAATACGAGTCAAGCCTCAGGGGCAGGGATGAGGATCCTAACCTTGGCCATGAAGCATTCCTCTGTGATGTGGAGTGCGGTACAAATATATGACCACAACATTCTGGTCTCTTCGACCCTAAGCTTTACCTCGGGGATCACAAGTAACACGTTAAATACATCCGTAAAATTAATACATTACTACAAAAAATACTAAAGATTGCGATCAAATATAGCAACCAATACACCAAGTTGCGAATCACAAACAAAAAAAATCGAAGAAAACATCTATTAATCTGTTGCAATAAAATTCTCTTATTCTTTTTTGTCTTCATAAAAGCATTCAACACTTAACAGTTGACATGCAGCAGACTCAAGGCTACCATGATGAACAATAGTGATACCTTCGGGACACACAAACTTTGTGTTGCAAGGATAACGTGCAATCCCCAACATCACAATGATTCATAAACATCCAGAGGCACAACATATTAACAATAATAAAATGGAACCAAGTGCATGGCTCTAAGCTAAAACAATGCATAAATCATTAAGGTAAAAGTACTCTTGTATATATTAAAATTGTTACACATAAGACACAAAAGCCTATGAATGCATTACAGGAAATAAAAATAATACAAAATAAAAATAAAAAATTAAGTTGAAGCTCCCAGAGTTGGGGCACCAAGTTCACCCTTTAGAGTCACCTTGGAAGAAGCCGAGAATAGACCCAATGCCTCAGTCAAAATTATGGAATAAGGACAAAACTCACTCGATTGATCCACGGCCTGATAGTTTGCTGAAGGGAATCACATAACGTCTGATTCAGACCATAAACTTCATCTTTAAAGGCCTTTAGGGTCTCAACATGAGCCTTGGCTTCTTGAAGAAAAGCATTCATGTGTTCCTCTCCTTGTCGAGTCTTCTCTATAACAACATCAGAAGCATTCTAATACCTCTTGTCTGCCAATTTGGTGGCATTCTCCGGCTTAGTTACCCGAGTCGCCATTAGTAAGGGAACTATGGATTTTTACCTCCTCTGCCAAAGAGTTAACAACCTTGACCTTCCTCGGCAATACAATAAATTCATCCTAAAGAGTAGAACACATTCATTCCATAGCTTCATTTTTCCCTTTCCATGTATCCCTTTCCTTGGTGGCATTTCAATGAGCCAAGACGTCGCGCCTGCCAGCAGAAACAAGGGAAATAGAGAAGCAACTTGATACATACTATGAGTAATCTCGAAGACTAATTCCATGTTCTCCGCCTTTGAGAGATTTAGGAAAAATGATAGATTAAACATTGAGATAATAGTAGTAACCTCTTCAGGAGTTTGAGCAATTGGGGAAGAGAAGTTGAACTTATAATGACATAGTGTCAATTCTCCTTTTCTCACCTCGGTGGGAGGCACCTCATCGGAGCCGGGACCTTCCTCATAACCATGTCCTTGAAACCAAGAATTCAGGTCCTCTTTCATCTCCACTTCATTTGAAGAAAGGGAGTATGGTTTGGTGCGATAGGAATGGTAGTCCCGGTTGAAGTAGATCTTAGACCATTACTTTGGGTATGAACTCCTGCATAAGCGAGGAGAATCGACAAGGAGGTATCAAAAAGTGAGATGGACCACAGTCGTGAGAGGCCTTACCAGTAAAAAGAGCCCTAGGAAATTGACTCATTCTGAGGTGAATGAACTCAAACCAAGGATTATTCGAATGTAATATGTTGATTAATTAGTCTTGGTAGTTACACTGGGAAGAATGCTTTAGATGAAATAGATTGAAGAACAATATAAGAGAAGGCTTTCGAGACTTATGTTCAACGCACAGTTGAAATTCTATCATGTAAACCCAAGACGCAGATCAAGCTTAGAGGGGGAAACTTTTAAATGCTTTCGGACGGCTACCTCAAAGCCAGAAAAAAGCAATTGCAGTCCTATTCTTATGGACATACACTCATAAAGCATGGCCGTACAATCGTCGTAGGAGCTGCATATCCTTTTTCTAGGCCCCACTAGAAGAACCAACCATTCTAGAGGATCTCCGACCATAATTCTAACAATATCTATTGCAACCTCAGTGCCCAAAACAAATGAAATGCCCACTATTTTTATGTCACCTTAGTCGTACTCTAGTTCGTCTAGCCGATCTCGAAGATCCAAATGGGCTTCACTTAAGCATCATTGGGCTCACAAATATCGATCCTCGTGCATAACTAAATATAATCCTTAGCACTCTCTCTCCTCTACCGCATGACTTGTATCTCCTCCTCGGTTAAGACTGGATATGGCATAGGGACCTCAACGCGATTAACTTCTTCGCCAACATTTGATGAATAAGCTTCTAATAAGCCGAATGAAGAAGTTCCTGTAAGAACAAATTTAGTTCTACAATGTATCTCTAAGATTTTGATGATAACAAAGGATGAAACAAAAATGGTACCCTAACGAAAATTTTCTAAGTGTGCAGGACTCTGATCAAAACAATCAGATAGACAACCATCAGGTACAGAATTAAGCGCTAAGATGCTACTCAGAAGATACGCGACCAAGAAGCTCTGACTCTAATTAAAGTAGGTGTTAGCTAAACTAAAGAAGTCAGACACTCTGAAGGGGAAGAATGACTCTATACTTTGAAGACGTACGCTCTGAAGAAGTCAAATAAAGAGAAACTCTAAAGACAATTAACAACAAGCATTCTCTATTGCAATCAAGACTCTGACGTTAGGATCCTCTAATCCAGAAAGTTTAACCGTGAAGAAACTCGCTTATGGAAAGAAACTATTTTTAGAAGGATGTTATGACGCTCCAAATATTGCTTTGGAAAGAACACGGAGATTAATGACTTTAATCATCCTTAAATGCTCAAGATTCTGACATTAACATCACTCAACGGTCTGCTCACTACTCATATATAAAGGACGGAACGCCACACCAAAGAAAACGAAACACACACAAGAATACAACACTTCCGCCATTCATTATTCTTTCTCTCACGAGCTGTTGCTCTAACGTGGAAATATTTCTTGTTCTTATCTTGTGTAATATCTGCTTATTGTTAGAAGCATTATTCATTACTATAATCATACTATTGTTAAGATAATTCCTCAAGTGACTTGTGAAGTCTGAAAACTTGAGAGGGCTAAGGGATCATTATTCTCTTCGTCGGGTGGACTGGAGTAGATTAAGTCCTTTTTGAAGGCGAAATCACCTTCGCCGGGTGGACTGGAGTAGATTTGAATTTCAAGCAAACCAGTATAAAATTATGTGTTGAATTCTTTTGTTTCTGCATGTGTCTAAGTTATAAAAAGTTTTATTTTCCTAAAACAATTCAACCCCCCCCCCCCCCCCCCCCACTTTCTTGTTTTTCTCTACCTTCAATTGGTATTAGAGCTTCGACTCTGTTATTGATTTTCTAATCAAACACTTAACAGTGTAGAGAGATCCAGCGTGAGAAAAACACTATGGCAAACACCAATGAAAGAGATAGTTACAATGTTAAACCTCCAATCTTTTAAGGGGATAAATTTGATTACTGGAAAGATAGAATTGAAAGTTTCTTTTTGGGCTATGATGCTGATATGTGGGACATAGTTACTATTGGCTACATACCTCCTGTATCTGACGCTGGCGTTGTCATTGCCAGAAGCAAGATTACAGATGATCAGAAGCGCGACTTCAAAAACCATCACAAAGCCAGAACAATACTACCGAATGCCATTTCCTACAATGAATATGAAAAGATCACCAACAGGGAAACAACTAAAGAAATACTTGATTCCCTGAGGATGTCTCAGGAAGGAAATTCTCAAGTCAAAGAGACAAAGGCTCTGGCTTTAATTCAGAAGTACGAAGCCTTCAAAATGGAGACGATGAAGCTATAAAGGTAATGTTTTCTAGATTTCAAACTTTAATTGCAGGACTCGAGGTTCTGGACAAAGGCTACACAACTGCAGATCATGTCAAAAATATAGTCAGAATCTTGCCAAAGAAGTGGCGACCCATGGTCACAGCATTAAAATTGTCAAAAGATCTGAATAATATCAGCGTTGAAGAACTCGTTAGTTCACTCATAAGTCACGAGATAGAACTTGAGGAAGATGAGCCTCAAAAGAAGATCAAATATGTAGCACTAAAGTCCAGATCTGAAATACGCAAACCAGAAAGGAACAAAGCCTTCCAAGCTGAAGAGGAAGACAATGACGACTCTGAGAAGGAAGACTCTGACGATGAAGAAGAGTTATCCCTTTTGACCAGAAGAGTAAAACAATCCTGGAGAAAAAGGAATAATAACTTCAGAAGACCAAGACCCAAGGGAGATCGCTCAGAATCAACTTCCAGAGGTAAATCTAACAAAGAAATAACATGATATGAATGTAAGGAAATATGTCATTACAGAAACGAATGTCCAAAGCTGAAGAAGGAAAGCTCCAGAAGAGAAAGTTTCAAGAAAAGCTCCTTCAAGACCAAAAAGGGACTGATGGCCACCTGGGACGACAGTGGATATGATTCCTCTGAATCAGATTTTGAAGAATAGACAAATGTTGCATTCATGGCTACCACCTCTGGAAACACATCAGATGGAGAATTTGATCCTGAAGAGGTACTTTCTGATCTTTCTCGCTCTGACCTTGAATCATGCCTTTCTGAATCTTTGAACTCATATTAGAAACTTAAACAAAAATTTAAAGCACTAAAAAGGGTCCTTGAAGGAACCATAGAAGAATGTGATAAGCTTGAGATGACAGTTTCAGAACTAAAAGATGAAAATCTAACTCTGACAAAAGAAAGACATTCCACAAATAAAAAATGTTTAAAACTTGAAGAAGCTTTATCTCAAGCCCCACAACCTTCTAACACAATGATATATAAATATGAAAAATCTTTTCAAAAGTTTCTGAAAAATGGGATAGAAAGAAGCAGAATGACATCCATGATTTATGGAGTCAGTCAGAATAATAAAAGAGGAATAAGGTATGATCCTAGTGAAGATAAAACTTCCACAGATGACAAACCCAAATCTCCCTTTTCTTATCACTACACACATGCACAAGCACAACATTTTGATAATGCTAGAAAACCCAAAGTTCTAAGAAACTCTGGGAAAACTAATCACAAAGGATCCAAAAGATTCTGGGTACCAAAGGATAAGATTGTTTATGTTGCATATATCTTATGCAGCAGAGTTAAGACACCAATCATGGTACATGGACTCTAGTTGCTCGCGACACATGACGTGAAGAAATTATATGTTCTAAAGCCTGGAACTTAAAGATTCTGGCTTCGTAGGTTTTAGAGGAAATCAGAAAGGAAGAATTAGAGGCTCCGAAACTATTGTTGAGAAACTTGCAGATTTGGAGATAACTCTTGAAGGCTCTGACGAAAAGGCTAAAGCATTAGAAGAATCTGAGAAACAACGTCCAGATGCAACTGAAGTTTCAACTATCCAGAAAAGATCAAAAATTCGCCCTAACATATATGAAGATTTGATTCTGGGAAACAAGGATAAACCTGTCAGAACTAGGTCAACATTCAAACTATCTGAAGAAACTCCTCTAGGATTAGTATCTCTAATCGAGCCTACTTCCTGTGATGAGGCACTTCAAGACAATGACTCGGTTCTGGCAATGAAAGAAGAACTGGATCAATTCTCAAAGAATGATGTTTGGGATCTTGTCCCAAAGCCTAAAGGAACTCACATATTGGAAAAAGATGGGTATTCAGAAACAAACTGAACGAAAAAGGAGAAGTAGTCAGAAACAAAGCACGACTGGTGGCACAAGGTTACAGTCAACAAGAAGGCATTGACTACAATGAAACCTTTGCCCCAGTCGCCAGGTTAGAATCTATTTGCTTACTTGTTTCATTTTATGTAAATCATTCCATCAAACTATATCAGATGGATGTCAAGAGTGCATTCCTTAATGGTTATATATTAGAAGAAGTGTATGTCAATCAACCTCCAGGCTTTGAAAATTCTAAATGTCCAGAACACATTTTTAAACTATAGAAATCACTGTATGGACTAAAACAAGCTCCTAGAGCTTGGTATGAAAGATTGAGTAACTTTCTCCTGGAACATCATTTTATTAGAGGAAAGGTTGACTCTACACTCTTCTGTAAAAATATTAGAAATAATCTCATGATATGTCAGATATATGTTGATGACATTATTTTTGGTTAAGCTAACCCCTTTGTATGTCAAGAATTCTCTGAGCTAATGTAGGTAGAATTTGAAATGAGCTTAATACAAGAACTAAAGTTCTTTATGGGAATTCAAATCAATCAAGCCTCAGAAGCTACCTACGTATATTAAAGTAAGTACATAAAAGACATTCTAAAGAAATTCGAAATGGCAGAATGCAAACCTACTAAGATACCCATGCATCCAACCTGCATTCTGGAGAAAGAAGAAACTAGCCAGAAGGTTTGTCATAAGCTCTATCGTGGTATGATATGCTCTCTTCTCTATCTGACTGCTACACGCCCTGATATTCTTTTTAGTGTATGTCTTTGCGCCAGATTCCAATCAGATCCTAGGGAATCTCACTTAACAGTTGTTAAAAGAATCCTAAGGTATCTAAAAGGAACCCTTAACCTTGGCCTGATATATGAGAAAACATCAGAGTATAATCTCTCTGGTTATTACGATGCAGATTATGTATGGGACAGAATGGAACGCAAAAGTACATCTGGGAACTGTCATTTCTTGGGAAATAATCTCATATCGTGGGCCAGCAAAAGACAGTAAACCATCGCCTTGTCTACTACAGAAGAAGGATACATATCAGTTTCACTCTGCACTACTCAGATGCTCTGGATGAAAAATCAACTAGAAGACCTTCTGATCTTTGAGAGTAACGTTCCTTTCTTCTGTGACAATACTGTTGCCATCTATTTAAGTAAGAATCCTATCTTGTATTCCAGAGCTAAGCACATAGAAATAAAACATCATTTTATTAGAGACTATGTTCAGAAAGGGGTAATATCATTAAAATTTATTGATACAAACCATCAATGGGCTGACATTTTTACTAAACCCCTCGCTAAAGACAAATTCTCTTTTATTTTGAAAATTTTAAACATTCAAATTTGCCAAGAATAACCCAAATGTGCTTCTCTGAAATAGCAAAATAAGGCTCTAAATTAAACATATGGTATCTGGATCTGACTCTGATACTTCTACCAGTTACAAGTTATCTGAATCAGAAATCCTCAGGATCCAATCCTTTGGTATTCTTGAAGATCAGATAAATCAACACGTGGGGCATCATGCATCTGACTTTGGATCTTCTAGACAGCTATCTGGTAGAAATCAAGAGACAGACCCTTGAAATCTCCTCGAGCAGTGTGCTGATTTAGGGATTAGACCTCCATCATGGGCTGTAATCATTTCTCCCCCTAAGCATGTAAACTTGGATAACGTGCATCATTAATTTCATAACTTCCAAACTACCTCTAACACTATCATTCTGCATGCATCTATTTGGGTATTAATACTTTTCACTCATCACAAGCTCACACTTTACACTCACGCCCTACAAACCCCCCCCCCCCCCCCCTCTCTCTCTCTCAGTTCATCATATTCAACAAGGTCTTCATCATCTTCAAGCAAGTTCTTCATCTTTCAAACCTTTTTCAACATTTTCTACATGGATGCTCAACAACAATCCTTCTACAACTACTCACAACAGATGGATTCAACTAATCAAACACTCATTTCTACTCAACAAACAACTGCAACTACTGGTGTTGTCTCAACCCCCATCTACAGAGAACCCCACGTTCTTGACCGTGAACCTCACATCCATCTTACAACACCATTTGATAAGCTTGAGGTACTCTGCGAATCGCTAGTAGATTTTGACAATATGAAGCGTAACGACATAAACCTTAGTGAGTAGTTAAGAATGTAAGGGTGGGAAACCTACTTTCAGAGACTCTACGGTCCAATGTACACCTATCTGGTGAAGGAGTCCTGGCATTTCGTAGACTCACATGATCACTATATCGTCTCCCACGTTCTGGGAGTCAAAATAGTCATCACTGAGAAATCAATAGCCTCCTTTCTGAACATGGAAAAGACAGGAGGAAGAAGAATCTACAACATCAATCATATGGCAAAATACTTGTCCTAGGAAATAGCCCCCACCATTTTTCAACAGAACACTGAGGGCAAACACTCCAAGAACAAAGAACTGGATCAGAATCTCCGTGTTTGGCTAAAGATCATCCTGGACACCATCCATCACCTCCCTGCATCAAACTCTTATGACTACATCAACACAGATAAGAAATGCATCCTTTACTACATCCGCAAGGGGCTAAAACTAAATCTGCCAGCGCTGCTCTTCAAGTATCTCATAGATTCTGTCAAAGATACCAGAAATAATATGAAGATCAGAACCTACATTCCCTTGGGAAGACTCATCTCGAATGTTCTGATCAAGAGTGGGTTGGTGGATCACCTGATCCATCACAATCTGATGAAGGATGTCACTGTTGACATTGGAAGACCTCTGAATGCTCTAAATCTGAAGAGTATGGGGGTAATTGAGTAAGTCAGAGCCAAACCAACTCTAGACACTTCTTGGGAAGCACTGAAGGACCAGAGGAAGATTCCCAACAATCTCTATATTTTCTTAAAGATTGACCCTTCAGAAGTAGTGGCTCACTATCTGAATGACCTTGCAAGCCAAGGGGTGGATAATTATGAGTTCTCCGTGGACTGGCTGCCTGAGCATCCACCAAACTTCATGAAGAGGATGCGAGAGCCCTCTGAGAAGTCAAAGAAGGCAAAGAAGGCAAAGTTGGGAGGAACCTCCGGGTCAAGACCTCCAGTCCCTCAGGCTAATTCTCCAAGTAAGTTTATGCCTCTTTCTCGCTCTGTTAAATTAAAGCCTATTGCTTCTTCTCTCCCCCAAGACACTCCCATCTACACCCCATCAGAAATACCTCCCTCAACCACCAGAACTTATAACCCACCATCTCTCAAATTCAATCTCACAACCACTACCCTACCCGTTTCTGAAGCAGAAATGCTGAACGAAACCACCTCACCATCATCTTCCCCACCTTCCTCCCCACCATACTATATTCTCTCACAAGACAACGAACCATCTGACCCCCAATCCCCCACTCTAGCTTAACTTCAGGTACGTGCTCTGGCCTCACAACAACCATCACAACCTGAACCTGAATCTGAAGTCACCTCTCCACCCTCTGAACAACAAAATCCACCTCCATCTGATTAACCTCAAACACCAACCCCTGAACAACAAACTAATCCACCTCCTGAACAACCAGTACCCTCACTATCTGAACATCAACCAAATCCATAACCTGAACAAACAACACCACCTTCCTCTGATATTCACCCGCCACCAACCTCTGATGCCATCATCACTCCTACTCAAGATCCCGCTGACACCAATCCAACTCCACCCTCCTCCCCAACCTCTAACTCTGAACCATAAACTGCCTTCCCCATATTAGAAGAAGCAATAATTGTATTTGCAGAGTCTTCAGTAGAGAAGATCAAGTCTCTGTCTGTCAACTTTGGCATCAATGATGATCCCTCTGCAGTGAGGATCCACTGGAACAGAGTGATTAAATGGATGACCTCTGAACCCTTCAAACTGAAAGGCCTCTCTAGACAAGCCTGCAACGACTTCATCAGAGATGCTGGAATAAGGCTACAGGATCGCTTAGCCAGAGAGGCTGAGGAAAAGGCCAGGAAGGAAGCAGAAGAGAAAGCTCGCCTAGAAGAAGAGCAAATAATTAGAGAAGTTGAAGAGAAGGATATTGTTGAAGCTGCTGCTATTGTGGCTACTGTTGAGGCTGAGGCAAAAGCAAAAACCGAAGCTGAAGAAGCAGCATGCATTGCTGCAGAGGAAACTGCCAAGGCCAATGCTGATACTTTGACTCAGGGGGAGCAATCTAACTCTGATTTTTCCCCTTTGGTCTTAAAGACTTTGGAGGAACTGCAAAAGGAACAACAAGTGATACGAGTAAGGTTGCATCACCAGGATTCCGTCAACACCAACATTCAGAATCTGCTGACTCAGTTGTTCCAAAGGATGCCTCTGCCCCCAAACCCTTAGGCACTTAGGCTCTTTGCTTGTTACTTTTCTTATGATGTTTTTTTCTTATGACTTATGATATATGCTTTCATTGCTACCTATCAATACCTGTTTTCTCTTATATATGAATATCCATTTCCTGCCTATAATTCTATGTCTTTTGGATTCTGACAAAAAGGGGGGAGAACTAAAACAACTATGATGAAAATATATATCTAAACCTCTCAAGGCACTGCGAACATTAAATATCTTAATGACTTATGAGAACTAAAGTTATGCAGGATAATAGCTAAGGTACAAAACCAACTACCACACAAGGAAGGTCCAGTAAGAACTTCTGTTAAATCTGATGATCTAACTCAGGGGGAGTCCATTCTCTTTATCTGATTCTGAGATATTACTTACTGTTTCATCATCACTCAGACTTGTTTTGTTATCATCAAAAAGAGGGAGATTGTAAGAACAAATTTAGTTTTACAATGTATCTCTAAGATTTTGATGATAACAAAGGATGAAACAAAAATGGTACACTAACGAAATTTTTCTAAGTGTGCAGGACTCTGATTAAAACAATCAGATAGACAATCATCAGATACAGAATCAAGCACTAAGATGCTACTCAGAAGATACGCGACCAAGAAGCTCTGACTCTGATCAAACGCATGCGTTAGCTAAAATAAAGAAGTCAAACACTCTGAAGGGGAAGAATGACTCTAGACTCTGAAGACGTGCGCTCTGAAGAAGTCAAATAAAGAGAAACTCTGAAGATAATCAACAACAAGCATTCTTTGAAGTTACAATCAAGACTCTGACGTTAGGATCCTCTGATCCAAAAAGCTTAACCGTGAAGAAACTCGCTTATGGAAAGAAACTATTTTTAGAAGGATGTTATGACGCTCCAAATATTGCTTTGGAAAGAACACGAAGATTAATGACTTTAATCATCCTTAAATGCTCAATATTCTGACATTAACATCACTCAACAGTCTGCTCACTACTCCTATATAAAAGACGGAACACCACCCAAAGAAAACGAAAAACACACGAGAGTACAACACTTCCTCCATTCATTATTCTTTCTCTCACGAGCTGCTGCTCTAACGTGGAAATATTTCTTGTTCTTATCTTGTGTAATATTTGCTTATTATTAGAAGCATTATTCATTACTGTAATCATACTATTGCTAAGATAATTCCTCAAGTGACTTGTGAAGTCTTAAAACTTGAGAGGGATAAGGGATCATTATTCTCTTAGACGGTTGTTTATGTAATCTTTCAAGATTAGTGGATTAAGTCCTTTTTGAAGGCGAAATCACCTTGGTCGGATGGACTGGAGTAGCTTTGAATTTCAAGCAAACCAGTATAAAATTCTGTGTTGAATTCTTTTGTTTCTGCGTGTGTCTAAGTTATAAAAAGTTTTATTTTCCTAAAACAATTCAAACCCCCCTTTCTTGTGTTTTCTCTACCTTCAGTTCCTTCTTCCAAGGAACTCCCATATATCCTTTCTAAATTAGAATCTTTAGAGAAATATATGACTTCAGGTTCTAGGAGATTAAGATCAAGAGGGGGGAGATGAGAATTAGGGATGTCTCTATTCCTGAGGTAGGCGAAGTTTCACCCTCAGAATTTCTCATTAGGTTGGATGTATTATCATTCATGCTAACTAGTGAGCATGAAATGTTGTAGGTAAAAGCTTGAGTTTAGGATGGTACCTGGTGGTGAGATATTGATAAAGCAGAGAAAAGGAAGAAATGCAAAGAACTTGAGCAAGGCACTAGAGATTATTTCTATTAATATTCTCTAGGAAGAAGAAACAAAGAAGTTTTCTAGGAAAATGACTGTAAGTTTGAATGTCAAGGTTGCGAAAACCTCTTAACGCACAATCCCTCATATTTATAGGCAAATGAAACTGAAGGATTCAAACCTAATAGAGAAAGAAATCGCAAGATCAACAACTAGATTTCCCCTTATGGATACACATCAATTCGAGTGCACTCAAGTACACTATAAATTATCTCATTCCCTAGGTAGTCAAGGCACTTCACGTGTCAAAAGAAAAGAATGAAATGTTTCAATGATGGAACTGCATTTAATGTTATCGTTCCCCACTATTTTTTCAACTGACTCAAAACGTTTCCAGTTTTACTTACCAATGGCAACATCTTGGAGGACGAGAAATATTACTTAAGGCTTCCCTCGACTCCTTCAGTCCTCGGAAAAGCCTTGGGGGAAACTGTTATGGACCGGTCAAATGTACAAATGATCCCAATTCATCCCAAATCCACTCCACTTGACCCAAGGTGTAAATATTAGTTGACACGCAAAAGCAAGGTACATTCTCTGATCTTAACTCTTCATTATACTCAACTTGAATCTTGAACAAACTTTTGAATCTTGAACATACTTGAACATTGGAGTGCTAATCATGTAGGTCCAACCCGCGTCGGGGTAAAAGAGATTACCACCACCATTCAAGATCATCAGTTCTCCAACAACATTCATTTTTTATTCTTGAACGGAACAATATCAATATGATATAATTATTATTAATATAAATAAAATTATTTTCCATTAAAATGATTATTAATTATGCAATTAATATTAAAATTTGCGCAATTATAACAATAGACAAAGTCACAACTATACAAATTAAGAATATTTATGCTTACATTTTTATATTATGCATAAGAATTTTAATTAAATGTGAGAATAAAATAAGAAAAAAATAGGAATGCTATTTTAGAAGGTTAATAATAATAATAATAATAATAATAATAATAATAATAATAATAATAATAATAATAATAATAATAATAATAATAGTAATAATAGTAATAATAATATTAATAATGATATTAATAATAATAATAATATTTTTTTTGAAACATGATAATGCAGCTAGTCAAAATATTAAAAAATAATAATAAATGGCAGCTATGAATGCAAAAAAATATCTATACATAATGATGTAGCAAGGAGACATACACATCAATAAAACTAATAGTTGCATTTTAGGAATCTACTTTTTAATATATAAAAAGAAACTACAACCAAAATTATTTTAAAACCATAACTAAACCAATTTAGAGACTTACTTCATTATGCTTAAGTGTCATTTTACTTTTCTAGCAATTTGTTGCTTCCAACATACAAATCTTATCAACTTATATTGGGAATAGAATCTTTAATCATATTTTCATTGCCTCTTCAATTTCATCTGAGTTATTCATTGAGTTTCTAATAACAACTTTTTCTTTTCCTAAACAACTTCTCTGAAAAACGATTTCTCTTTATTGCCTCTTCAATTTCATTTACAATCAACAGTAGCAACATTCCCTCTTTCACCATTTTACAATTTATCTGCAAATCCAGGTTCTTATCATTTTCATTGATTTTGTATTCATTCGGTGTTTATGGATACTTTTATTATTCTTTTCTATTGTTGTTTGCATTGATCATCTTATACAAATCCATATATTTTTTTTTAAAATTTCATCTTCTTCATATTTTATTGCATTATGCTAAATTGATTATCTATTTTGATAAATATATTTGTGCGTTTTGATTGTAATGTATTAATGTTCAGCACAGTTAATGTATCCTAATTGTATTTTTGTTGTAGTGATAATGAGTCGAAAATTAGATTTCGTAAAAGACATCAACGACTCAAAAGAAACATGACGGTCTGATGTTCGAATTATTTGATGCATGGAGTGTGATCAACAGTAAGGGGATTGGGCATATGAATATGCTTTTAATGGATGCAGCGGTAATTAATTTCTTTTAGAATTATGCGTATTTTGTCTGTAAGTTTTTTTATAATCCATATCCAATAAACCAACATTGAATATGCTATTATCATGACTCAATGACATTGGTAATCTTATTAAAAGCACCTTATGGGAAAGCTATGGATCTATGTTTTTGAATTACTACAATGATGAGAATAACAAGGGTGCTATTGCAATTGTTCTCACGCATGCAATGATAAAGGATTGTCAAGGTATCTTATGTCTGATTTTTGCCACACGTAATTGAAGCCATCGATCATTGCACTGATACCATAATGTTTTTTATTGTTTATAGTTTCACATGGATGCAGCGGTTCTAAACCGTTGATTAATGAAGATATTCCAGATATTAAAGAATTTTTGTCTAAGTAATACATTTATCGTATTAACCCATTCCAAAATACTAAATTTTATTTATGTAAGTTCATATATACCAATATATTTTGCTAAATGTTATAGGTTACCTACAAACGAACAGACTCAAAAGCCCACTCAATCATCAAGATCTTTGTCTAATTGGTCCGGAGCATCACAGTATATCCCGGTTGAGAAGTTTGTTCATAAGTCCAAATGCATGTCCTTGAGTCAGTTTGTTCAAGCTCAAATACTTAATTTAGTTTTATGTTAGAAAGTGAATTGTCTTTTTTTTTTCCTAATAAGGTTCATCTTTCTTAACATTCATGCCAATGTAGTATTTCAACGGTATTTCAGAAGTGCATAACTTATTTGACATAACTGATTGCATTTCAACATCTTCTGATATCTTTTGTTAATAAAAAAATAATGTATGTCTAAATCTTCATATGCATTACAATTTATATATCGAAAAAGTCAAAATATGAATTTATACTGCATAATATCCATGTATACTTCATAAGTATGCAATACATACTAAGGATGTATGTTCCATGTATAAACATCTTAGAATGTATTGTTCAATATATACTACGTCTCATTGTTGTGGAAAACAAAAATTAGTAATTTCAATTGAAATGTAGTTGTTTTTCGTTGATTCAACTGCCATACCAGTAAGCATAATTTCAAACAATTACAGTATCAAACAATCATTTCTATGTTAGAACCTCAAGAGCCATAAGATAATATTAAGCAATTGCAATAATTATTCAGCCACTGCCACGTTTTCTTTCTATGCATTAAATTAATTATTCTTCCTTCCCAATGCAGAATACTCGTTATATATATCATGCTTAACCACCTATATAATTCCTTATGGTTGTTAGAACTACGCATGTCATTGTTACCATTAATGAAAGAGTGCTCAGTTTATGTATCTCGTGGAAGTGATTGCAGTTACTTAATTGACTTTTTTTTAGACCGACTATGTTGTAAGGAATTTGTTAAAGTTATCATTCATATTAGTTATAGAATGCTGAATGCATATCAAATTTGATATGTTTTTGACTTTTGAGGTAGAATGTATGGTTGAACTAATGTTGATTAGCCAATGGATAAACAAAAGGTGGATGAAGATTCTCACTTTAATATTATTCTGAAGAAGAAAAGAGCAAGATTAGCTAGAATGCATAGAAAGAGTGTACTGGAATAGAAAAGAGCAAGATTAACATATTCAAACAGTCCCAAATTGTCAGATTCACAAATCAACGAACTGTTTAAAGATGATAGTGCAGATGATCGTATGAACGATGATTCTGAAATGTATATAAATAATTTATCAGTGTGTAACCTTATGTTTTAAGCACATAAAACTTAAAAGTCAACATAACCTTTTTTTATAAGAATACAATTCATAAACATTTTCGATTATGGGCGAGGAAGATGATTTTTATAAGAATGAAGATGTGCAGTTGGACATGCAAACTAATGGTATTTTTGTAAAACTAAGTTGCTATTTAAAATGCATTGTTACATATCCATACGTACTGATGTTACATCGTTCTTCGATTATTAAATTTAGGAGAATATTATGATCTAGGAGATCCAATCATTTGTTGTCAATATTATGGTGCAATATTATGATCCAATCCTTTTAAGTTCAAGATTCCAATTCCTACAATTGAGTCTTCTACGTGCGATATAGACAAAGGAAGTGACCGCGGTGAGATCCTTAAATGATACAGGTTGATAATTTGGGATGAGGCTTCAATGGCTTACATATTTTGTTTTGAAGCATTAGATAACACCCTCAAAGACATCATGGGTGGATCCAAATCATCTGATAAAATATTTGGAGGTAAGGTAGTTTTTTTTGTTGGCAAGTTCCGGAAGATTCTACTAGTTATACCAAGAAAACGTTGTTCAGATATAATATTGTCGCGCCACAAAAAATACCTAAGTGCATCGCACGCTCGAAGATATAATAGAGTCGCCATCGAACTTTATTTATTCCCGAAGGAAATATTTGATTAAACCCAGGGGAAGAGAAAGAGGGTAAAAGAATTGTGGAAATTTGTTGACTGCGATGTCATTACATTGTTTCTCATGTTATGGGTATCAAGGTAGTAATAACTGAAAAGTCTATTGTTGTGCTTCTGAACATGGAGAAGGTCGGGGGCAGAAGAATTTACAACATCAATCCCAGGGCTAAGTACATGTCCCAGGAAATCATTCCCACCATCTTTTCCCATAACCCTGAAGGACGAACATCCTCTAAGAATCAAGAGCTCCACAAGAATTTGAGGGTGTGGCTCAAGATAATTCTATGATGCATCCACCACTACCTATCATCTAATTCTTCTGACTACATCAACACAGATTAGAAGTGCATCCTCAACTGCTTTCACAAGGGTCTGAAGCTCAACCTACCATCTCTTCTCTTCAAATACTTAAGAGATTCAGTCAGAGATACCAGAAACAACATAAAGCCAAGGAACTACATCCCCTTGGGTAGGTTGATCTCAGATGTTCTCATTAAGAGTGGTCTGGTGGATCATCTCATTCATCTGATGGAAGACATCATAGTTGACATTGGGAAGCCCCTAAATGGAAGGAATCTGAAGAGTATGGGATTGATTGACAAGGTCCTTGTCAAACCTACCAGAAACACCTCTTGGGAGGAACTAAAGGACAAAGGAGAGAAAGTGAATGGGATGTACCTCTTCACCAAGATTGATCCTCCAGAAGTCATAGAAATTTATCTGAAAGATCTGGAAGCTCAAGGTTACGACATATCTGGCTTCAACATGGATTGGCTCCTAGATCATCCTCCAAACTTCTTGAAAAGAAAGAGGGAACCTTCTTAGAAGATGACTGTTCATAAAAAGAAGATTCTCAAGTTGGGAGAGTCTTCAGCAACCAAGAAGAAGCCAGTGCCTCTGACCTCTTCTTCAGCACCTTCTGGTAAGATCTCAATCTCAGACAATTTGAACTCCTCCATCTCTGGTTCTAGGCTACTTGCCTTATCACTTCCTCTACCACCTCCCAAAATCTCCACCACAGTTACAACTTCCTCCATTCCACCTCCCATAAATATTTCTGTTCCCACTTAAAAATCCAAATCTCAACAACCAACAACCTCAGTCCCTACCACATCTGAACCAACACCATCCATACCAATTCCATCTGAACCAAACCCATCTAACCAAACCAACTCAGAACCTACACCTTCTCAATCCTTTCCATCAGAACCCACAACCTCTGAACCCATTCCTCTCAGAACCATCACACCTTATTCTCCATTACCTCTCTTCAACCTCCAAACAACTTCCATCCCACGATCTGAAGCACTCTTGTTCAACAAACCCTTATCACCAAACCTCTCCACCACCCACAACTCCCCTTCTTACTATGACCTCACCATATACTCTAAACATCCTGGTTCAGATTATCCCGACCTAACCTCCCCAAACCATGAAGATTTTCAAGCTACAGTTGACTCAGAAAGAACTCTTTTTGTACCAACAGACCAACCAACGCATGAATCTTTTGAACCTGAACTCACCCTAATAACCTTTGATGAGGCATTAACCAAGTTCTTAGAAAGTTCAGCTTCTATGTTCAAGAAGCTCTCTGACGAATCTAGCACCAGTGAGAACCTTTCTGAAGTAAGGACTAACTGTAACATAGTCACCAGATGGATGATATCTGAGATCTTCAACAGATGATCTTGCCCCTCTGGTCATCAGGACTTTGGAAGAGCTGCAGAAGGAACAACAACTGGTAAGAGCCAGACTCGACAAACAAGATCAGGTCAACAACATCATTCAGAACCTGCTAGCCGAGCTACTTCAGAGGATGCCTCATCCAGCTCAACCTTAGAGACTTTAGTATTTTTTTAAAAAATTCTAAGTGTTTTTAGTTCTAAGGCTTAGTTTGTGATCTTTTCTCGTTGTACTTTCTGAAGTTTTTCTAATAAATGAAATTATGGCTTATTTACTTTTTGAGTATGAAAAAAAGGGTGAGAATTAGATAGAAGTCTTTTGATGAATTATTTTATCTAAATCTCAGAAATGCAATGCTTACATTCTGACATAAAATTATTGCATAGTTCTAAGTCACTTTTTAGGACCTATCTGAACCAAGGGAAGCTTGAATTCTTATTTGAGAAACTATTAAATTAAGTCAAACAACCTAAGAAGATATGGTAAGAAATTCTCTATCCCAGAAACCCATATCTGATACTAAATATCTTTAAAAATCACTGTTGAGTATCAGACTTAGGGGGAGATTGCTAATCTCAAAGGGAGTCACTTTTCTATCTGACTTTGATCATTTTCAGTTTAGTATCTCTTAAAGTACTTAGTGTTTCATCAAAATCCTAAGTTTTGTCATCATCAAAAAGGGGGACATTGTTAGAACAAGATTTTGATTCTGCAATATATCTCTAAGTTTTAATGATAACAAAGAATGAAGCAATTTGGTACCCTAACCGTTTTCTTAAGTGTGCAGGATTCTAAGTTGAAATGACTCTGATAAGTCACCTTCTAATTCTTAAGAAACTAATATTTCACATATGAAGCAGTCCAAAAGCGTTGACCCAACACAAAGAGAAATCACATATGACTCTGAACAAAATGCATCTGAGGAGCAATCACCTGAATAATATGAATCTGAAGTTCAAGCTCTAAGGATCTAATTCCGAGGACTCTATCTGAAGACTCTGCAAAGAGATATCTGAATACTCTAATCATGCTCACCTCATTCCGACACATGCTCAGAAACACGCCATCAGATGTCACCTGGTCAGAAACTTAATCTGTAAGCATTCAAATTGTAGTAAAATCCTTTTAAGGAAACATTTGATTATGCTCCTAGTCTATTATGGAAAGGACAAGGAATTTACTACATTTGTCTCCCACAACTGGCATGAAATTTTTATTGATTCCCCCAACGGTATTATCTCAAGTGCTATATAAGGGCCTTTTCACAACTTGCCAAAACATAACCATGATGCAACAACTTCATCATACAACTGTTTCACCACTTTTACGAAGAACAACTCATGCTCTGCATACTCTGATTATTTCTTCACCATTGTTGTTGTAAGAAAAAAATTCCATACAAGATTTGTTGCTCAATACTGTGTGGCTATCTTTCACTATTCTTAAATTGTTTCTATATTGCTTATCTAGAAGCATTTAATGAAACACTTTATAATTCTTGTAATTATTTTTGATTCCTCAAGTGACTTGTTTAGGTCTGTAGGCTTGAGAGGGCTAAGAAGTAGTTGAATCCTAAGACGAACTTTGTAATCTGTTGAGATTAGTGGATTAAGTCCTTGTTGAAGGCGAAATCACCTTGGTCGGGTGAACTAGAGTAGCTTTGATTTTCAAGTGAACCATGATAAATCATTTGTGTTGTAATTATTATTCTTTGTGTGTGTTGTTGCAAAAATCTTTTAATTCCTGTGAAAACAATTCAAACCCCCCCTTTCTTGTTTTTCTCTACCTTTAGCATGTCCTTACTTCACTCAGGGGACCTTTTATATCCGATTATTTTGTTGTTTGTCTTATTGCTTTCATCTTTAATTTTATTTCAATTTGTTTAGTCTCCCCCATTATTTCACTTCACGGAATCGAGTTTGAATTGATCCGTTCTTAGTATGCAAAACACTTTGGTTAGATTTGATCTTGATCTAAATTTTCTTTGATCAATAGCATATGTTAATGGAATGAAATCATTTTGTGTTTTGGTTAAACTTTGATTCAAAATTAAAATCTTAAAGTGCTTTTGAAAATTTCAAAATTTGAGATTTTACAAGATTGATTCGAATCATTCAGTTTTACACTGAATTTTTGATCTCAATCAAATTGGAAATAAATGGAATTCAACGATTTGATTATGATCAAATTTTATACTTGATCCTGATCATTTCCCCGGGGACAAATTCTGTTTGATTTGATTCAAATCAATATTTTTCAAAAATTTATATGACATGATTAGAATTGATTTGTTTTTCAAAAATTCATGGTCGGTTCTGTGGAATTTGATTCGAATCAAATTTTCAAACATGATTCGAATCACATGGCATTTGATTCGAATCACACATTGTCTAATCTGAATAAACTATAATTTTTTTCAAAAAACTGTTATTTCTTCCATTCCACTTCATTTTCTCATTTGATTTAAATTAGATTTTTCTCTTGGTTCGAATCTAACTAACCTTTTCAACCATTTTGTGTGCTTAATCTCAAGCACATATAAAACCTTTTTGCCATCATCTCTCAAAAAACATTCATCATTCTGAACATATTTTTCACTGTGATTTTTAGTGAAAATTAATTTCCTCTATTTTGAGTATTCAAAGTCTTGTAAAGAAATTCTTGCATCTTCAACTTCAATTGAGTTCAGATCTTGATAACGAGAGTTCTGAGATTGATTGAAGGAGGCGCTTACTTGAAACTAACATTTTTGGAGATCTTGTTGGGTTTTTCAGATTGTTAGCAAGATTGAGGGATTGTCAATGGTGATGACAAATTCCATTGAAAAGAAGTAGGTTATTCTCTCCAACATTTCCTTAGTAGTAATTGTATAGAAGGCTACAACTCTTGATGGAGTTCCAAGTTCAATTTCTTTTCAGATTATCAATCACAAAACTAGGTTAACCAGTTATCCAATTCCAACAAAACCTAATGTTTACGTAATAAATCACTATCAATGAACAAATAATATAATAGGACGGAATTTAACTTCAAGAGTAAGAGAGAGAGAGAGAGAGAGAGAGAGAGAGAGAGAGAGAGAGAGATGACACTGAGATTTATAGTGTTTTGACATTTATCCTCACTTTGCCTACATGCACTCTTCAATGGTTTCCCATTGGAACCTGCCTAATTCCTTTTTTTAACAAATATTTACAAGAGTTCATACAATCACCAATCCATAATACAACTGAGAAAACAAATCTCCTAATTTGGATCTTGACTTGTATACAACATACTTTGCCAAACTCTTATATGTAATACTTACTCGAATACGTTTCTTGAATCCTCCAATAAAACCAATTCTGCTCAAATTCTTTGTGTGTAGCATTCAACCTCTTGATCCTACCAATTCCTTGAATGGTGAAATTGTCTGAAGATCTGAGAAGAACTTCGTCTTATCTGTAGCCTTTCTCATAGTCACTACTAAGGAAATTCTTGAGAGAATAACTTACTTCTTTCAATGGAAATTGTCACCACCATTGACAATCACCTCAATCTTGCTAACAACCTGAAAAACTCAACAAGAACTCCAAGAAAGGTTAATTTCAAGTACGTGTCTCCTTCAATAAATCTCTTAAGTCTCGTTATCAAGATCTAAACTAAATTGAAGTTGAAGATACAAAAATTTCGTAGCAAGACTTTGAACACTTAAAACAGAAGAATTTGATTTTCACTAAATATCACACTTAAAAATATGATCACAATGATAAATATTATGTGAGAGATGATGACAAAAAGGTTTTACATGTGCTTGAGATTAAGCGCATAAAATAGTTAAAAAAGTTAGTTAGATTTGAATGAAGAGCAATTTATGATTTGAATCAAATGAGTAAATGAAATGGTATAAAAGGAATAACTGATTTTTGAATAACTACCAGTTGACTCGGGTCAAGCAAGTGGTGATTCGAATTAAATGCCACGTGATTCGAAACATTTGAAAAAGTTGATTCGAATCAAATGCCACATAATTGACAATGAATATTTGAAAAAGGAGATTGATTCAAATCATATATGAAGTTTGAGTCGAATCAAATCAAACAAAATTTGTCACCAGGAAAATGATTCATATCAACTAAAATTTTTGATTCAAATCAAATGACTAAGTTCCACTAATGTACAATTTGACCAAGATCAAAATTTCAGTGTAAAACTGTATGATTCGAATTAAACTTGTAAAATCTCAAATTTTCAAATTTTCAAAAACATTTTGAGATTTTACTTTTGAATCAAACTTTAACCAAAACACAAAATATTTTCATTCCACTAACATATGCAATTAATTAAAGGACATCATGATAAATATCAAATCTAACCAAAGTTTTATGAATGATAAAAACGAATCTTTTCAAATTTGATTCCGAGAAGTGCAATATTGAAGGAGACTCAACGAATCGAAATAAAATCAAAGATGAAAGCGATAAAACAAGCAACAAAATAGCCGGATATAAAACCCTCTGATTGAAGTAGGGACATGCAACTACAAAAGGTTCTCACACCTAAAGCGGACAGTACTTTGTACCCACAGTGGCGCGAACATGAAGTTGATTGGAACATTGACGTGGTCTAGGGAAACTCAAAGTTCGCAGGGTTCCCCTTAGCCTCGACTGGGGTGAAACTATTTAGGGCTAGCCAAAATAGTCACACATTATTTGGGAGACCAAGAGTTGTTTATATACAACACTCATACTACTCAATTCAACGAGACGTCTTTTTTAAAGGAAAAAGTCGTGAAAGTTCATACACCTAAAACAGACAATACTTTTCCGCCATAATTGTGTGGACCCGAGTTCCTCTAAAACAATTTGGAAGGATTGAAATAAAGTTTGCAAAAATATTCAATTAAAAAAGACCATCAACCAAAAAGATCAGTTGAATATGAGCTTGATTCAAATTAAGAAAAAAGTGATTTCACTTAATTATGACCTAGGTCTCAAATAAAATAAGGTAATATTAATCATAAAAATATCATGATTTGAATCAAGTGCACAAAATACTAAAAACAAATCTATAAATCACTTGATTATTCAAATCAAATAAAAGAGTGATTCGAGACACTTAGATCATATACTTAAAAAATATGTTTTTAATGTGATGTAGAGTTTTAAAAAATACCCCTTTTTACGAGACTAAGCAAAAAGAGAAATTATTGCAGAACACAAACTACATCATATCCAAATAAGAAAGATGTTTGAAATTTGAAAGAGGGGGATCGTGTTGATGAGAAGGAACAGTTTGATGTGTATGCTTGTCCTCTTGGTGGATAGCATGGATTCTTAAGGTCAATCTTGAGGTACAACACGTTCGGTAATGTTGCTGCAACTAATACCTTTCCATCTGCAACAATCATTTCCTTCGTAAGAGGAAAGTCTGAATGAAGGATCATTAAAGCTTCCTTTGTGTTCAACAAGTGCTTGCCTCTCTTGTTCCAAGCAGCTTAATATAGCCGCGGGAACAAAAACCAAAGTTCTGTATCTACACATGTTTGAGAGAAACAGAGACTTCAAAAACACAACATGTGATTTTTAAGTGTAATTAGGGAGTTTCAAAGAACATGATATAATATAACATTTTTATATAACAATTTCTTATATTAATGAGAACACGATATAATATAAGAAGAAACACGCTTTAGGTTTGAAGATAATGGCAAGAACATTGACTTTATTGTCAGTCAAAATCGTCACCCTTGAAACCTAACGACTTTTTCCTGAATGACTTTTGAGATGTTCACACTGTAATTACTAATTAATTTAGAGAAAGTTGTGAGTACAAAAACTACTTATGGATGTAACACAGCTTACAATCACAAGAAAGCTTGAAAGATGTCTTACATATCGGTGTTAGTTTGGTTCCTTGCAGTTACGACTCTCACTCTTGCATGGAGTCACAATCATCAACCTGCACCGCCACGACCCAACGACCCTATCATCAGTTACCGGCCACCAACCATTGGTCTCAAGTACAATCCTCCCAACCAAAAACAACGACATGTTCAAAGAAAGCTGAGAAAGATACCCGGTTTGTCTCCTGTAGTTCCTAGCATTGGCCTCCCAAGAGAACAACATTTAAAGCCTCGAATCCCAACAAGGCCAGTTCGACCGCCTCCTTCATTGTAAGAGTATATATATAATATAACAACACATCCCTTTACAATCCCATACTGTTTATGTATGAGAAGCTTATTATTGGCTCAAATCTTATGCTTTTTTTATTTACTTGTGGGATTAAGAATGAAATTCAACATAATAAAACAGAGATTTTAACATTTTTATTTTTATTGAATGTTATTATATTTTTGTACCATTATAGAACATATTATTATTTATTTATTTATTCAGAGAACATGTTATCTTTTACTAAATCATTAAAAATACATCTCTTATATGATCCCTTAATTGTCGCTTATAAATAGGGCGAATTGAGTATTTGGAAACTTTTACGACCTTTGTTATTCAAAATTGTAGTTACTTTCTCATAAAACATCTTTGTTTTCTCTTTTTCGAGAATATTATTAGAAGCGATCTTCATTATTTTTCTCATAACTTTTTCCTTTCTTTCTCTTCTCCTGCTCCACCAATCTCACAGAGTCAAGTATCATTTTAACTCAAGCTTTAATCTTAAGCATTTTTTTTTATTTTCTAGTCAAGATGAGTAATAATAATGTTGACTTAGTGAGAAATCATGAGTGTCGTTGACTTAGTATAAAAAATGTTGAATTGCACAGAGACCAATTCATTGTTGGAACAAAATTGGTTTGTATCATAGGTTTTGATGATAACAAATTATTTAAAGAAAAATTGAGTATACTAACATATGTTCAACATGGTGTGAGTATTAACTGACTTCTAACTTTATGACATCGTGTACTAGTGATATTTGTTGACTGGCTCTAATGTGCTTAGTATTGATCGATGTGTCTAGTACTAACTAATGTTATGAATCTGTGTGCACACATACTGAAGAATCTAGCCTGGCATCTGGCCCTTAACTCGGTATGATTGTGTGTGTTGGTTTCTTTATGTGTTTGAAGTATCTATAGATTCCGACTTGGCTACTAATTGTGTTTGCATGCATGACTAACTGATCATGAATGATTGCATGACAGAATGTTTCTGGGAGCATTGTGTTACTAACTATTGTCTAGCAACCATTTGACTTCTAACCATGCTACTGATTTGTTTTGCCGTTACTCTTATTTATGTTGTTGCTATTATTTGCTCACTATGTGGTGTGCTTAATACTCAACTTAATGTGAACATCTTGTATGTTCGTGAAGAATGTTGTTTTGCCCAAATTTGTCAAAGGGGGATATTGTTGTTCTTTTTTGGATTGACTATATTATGCAAAACATCATGGTATGAACACTTGTTAGACATGATGTTCTAGGTGGTGTGACACATCTGGCTCCGTCTGCTCTTTTTGAAGAAAGACACATGTGGGAACAAATGTCCCAACATGTGGTCTTTGTATCCAGGACAAGGTTGTTGTTATTTACGCGGGTTTTCGAACTGTCTATAGCGCACCTTTCTTTTACTTGTACAACAAGGGATGTTTCTATCTTTAGCAATCTGATTTGTTTGAATATTTAATTAAATCAAATTTAAATCAAGTAGATTTAAATTTTAAATCAAATAAAATCAAATATTTTATGGAATTGTTTTGAAGAAATAAACCACAATTGAATCTCCACCATATATGTACGAGATCATCTCTAAATCCAAGGAGAAAATCCCAACTATCGATTGCTATATATAGAGACTTTTTCCATGCCATGAAGACGAGAAACTTGAGTGATATTTTGTGTTTTTAGGGTCGAGTCTTTGTTTGTGTTAATTGTACATCATGTTATAGCTTCATTCATATCATATGGCATAATAGTTGGTTTGTTTAATAGATTTGTAAGTTCAACAAGTTGTTATTCTGATTGTTGTTGAATCATAAAGATGACATGTTAGTCACATTTACAACCACTTGAGTACTTAGAACATGGGGTCCCCACTATCTCTACATCCACCCATTTTTATTTGCTCACTTCGGCTGACTTCATAATGTAACCCCTATCAGGGACAATTCATCAGCATAAAGGTCTCGAAGGGTTTAAGCTAACGAACTTCATCCGATTGGGCCCCATGCTTCAAATGATCCTTGATATCAACATCACTACGATCGTGACCATAACTCTTTCGATACATTTTAACATGTTATCTACCATCCTCCCTATTCAAAATAGCAACCTCAATTTCTGGAGTCACCAAAGTAGGCAGAGTAGAAGTTCCTATATCTTGAGAGGAGGCATGCATAAAAGAACGCTTGAAGTAGTATGGTTACGCAAAAAGCCTCTAGAAAGATTCTCGGATTCAGAGTCCTCATATACATATATGATTTCGTGGCCTAATTGGTCAATGATTAAGTGTAAAAGATTGGGATTTGAAGATATTTCTACCCTAACTAAAGGGGAGGAATCACCACTCTCATAATTTCTAGACAAACTTATGGGGTTATCACTCATATTGGTTACAAGAAAGGAAGTGTTGAAGATATGGAAAAGCTTAGGGTCAGGATGGTACTTGATAGAGGCAGGTTTTGACGAAAAATTTAATATAGTGGATACATTCATGACACACAAAATTCAAGGTTTATTCTTCTAATCTTCATTTTTCATTATACTCATTCTTTGAATATGAACCGACTTGGATGTTAGAGTGATAACATTACATGTTCACCCCCGCGCTACCACATCAGAGATCAACATCGTCGATTCAGAGTCTTCTACCAATAGTCAACGCCAATTTTGGTTCCATAATAAAACATCTTTATTTACAACTTTATCGTCAAAGCAAAAAGTAGGAATAACCAGATCATTGATTATTAAATCCCATATTTCAAAAGTATTTAAATTAATAAAAATTTCAAATCTTGCTTTCCTCTGTAAATTGAGAAAAAAATAACAAACCTCCCAAGAGAGCCAAATGATGATGAAAATAGCTTGAAGAATGGAAATACCGAGACAAAATAACAAGATCTTGCACATGTCAAGTGAAATATCTCTTAAAGTGGAACACGTGAAAAACCGAGGCACACAACTTCACCTTAATATATATACATTCAGTATGAATTTGAAATAGAGGATAAATCAGTGAGAGGGGCAACATTAAACTTAAAAGAAAATGATGTTATAATCAAGATTATAAAAAATTAACAGGTAAACTGGCAATAAGCTGTGCCACTTCCTGTTTTTAGATTTCAAAACCAATCCAAAAGCGATAAAAGGTAACCGAAGGCCATAGTCTTAAATCATAACATCATCCATGGAAATATGTGAGCGAGGTCTCGTCCTCATAATTGGTTGTTCCTACAAAGATTATTCTTTAGTTTATAAGTATATTTATTATATAATTGTACATTTAAATATTGTTGAATTGTAATTCCTTGTGTCGAAGGAGGTTGCTCGACAGAACAAGGATGTGTCGAGTTGTATTAGTGTGTCGAAGTGTCAAAGCATGTTTCTTCACATAGGATTTCAAATTAGGCATATTTTTAGTAGTGTTAACTATTTTGGGCTTTTATAGTTTTGGGTTTTGGCTTAGGGAGCGAGCTAGCCTAAATCTATAAACAGAGGGAGTAACCCATATTCTTAAAATAACTCATAATATTGTATTCACCTAACTTTGCAGTTGCAAAGTGAATAAAGAAGTTTTCCACATGTTGTGGGCAGAGAGAAAACTCTGTAGAAAATCTTATTATTATTCTCCAACATTATTTTCTTTGTTTCTTAATCGTTATTTTCTTTTCATTGTCATTACATGGTTGATAACAATCTTGTTCATCAAGATTGATAGAAATTCTCCACGGGTTATGGTGGATTTCCAATATCTGGTATCTAGAGCTCTGGTTTAAGCGATTCGTGGGAAGAAAATCATGATGGCAATGAATCATCCGAACAGGCATTTTCCAACGAATCTTTCGATTCTCAAGAACAATAATTATGAGAATTGGTGCAAGCAGATGAAGGTTGTGTTATGTTATCAAAATATTTAGGATTTTGGGAAGGAATGATAACAATGCTTGGAGAAAACGCGACGGATCAAGAAAGGGATAAAGAATTGAAAAAGAAAGATTATAACACTCTCTTTATAATCCATCAATGTGTTAATCCAGATAACTTTGAAAAAGTTAGTGATGTAAAGTCAGCGAAAGAAGCATGGGAAATTCTGGAGAAGTCGTTTGGAGTCGCAGAGAATGTGAAAGAGGTGAGGTTACAAACTCACAAAAGAATATATAAATTGCTTCATATGGAAGAAAATGAAAGTAAAATTGATTTCTTCACTAAGGTTACAAAACTGGTTAATCAAATCAAGTTATGTGGAGAAGTGTTGACATCAAGATCTGTTGTTGGAAATATCTTGAGGTCGTTGGCTCCAAAGTTTGACCACATGGTAGTATGCATAGAAGAGTCGAAAGATTTTTCAAAAATGACAAAGGAAGAGCTTCAGAGGACGCTTGAAGCTCATGAACAAAGAATGGATGAAAGAGATGCAAGAAAGTCGAAGAGTGATGTGGCTTTGCATGAATAATTATCAAAATAAAGGAAAGGAAGAGGAAGTTGGAATGGAAACAAAGGCAGAGGAGGCTACAACAATTCGACTAATCAAAATCAGCAAGAAGGAAACTGGTCGAATTAGAGAAAACCATGAAACCAAGGCAACCAAAGAGGTGGTGGTGTAAGTAGAGGAAGAGGTGGTGGTCAAACGCCAGACAAGAGTCATATTCAGTGTTACAATTGTCATAAGCATGGCCATATTCAAGTGATTGTCTAGAAAAGATGAAGAATCAAGAAACTAATGCAAAGTTGGTAAAACATGAAGAAGAAGAGATGTTATTGATGGTTACAATAAGAGATAAAGAGAGATTCAAGGACTAGTGGTACATGGACTCAGGATGCTAATCACACATGTTTGGAAGGAAAGATTAGTTTGTCAACATATCGTCCTCAATGAATAACTTGGTGAAATTTGCAACTGACAATACTCTAGCAGCTGAAGGTGTTGGTGATATTCTGATTATGAGGAAAGATGAAAAGAGGTTAATAATTTCAAATGTGTTGTACATACCAGGCATGAAGGGAAATTTGCTCAACATAAGGCAGTTAGTCGAAAAGAACTACAAGGTGTCGATCAAAGACAAGATGATGAGAGTTCTCGACTCAAATGGAAGGTTGATCTTGAAGGCTCTAATATCTCAGAATAGAACCTTCAAGATTGAGCTTAATATGTGGGAGCAGAAGTGCCTTGCAACAACAACCAATAGAGACGAATGAATATGGCATTATAGACTTGGTCATCTCAATTTCAAAGGCATCGGATATTTGAAGAGAAGAAATACGGTTTCAGGATTACCAGAAATCGACGTTCTAAATGAAGTGTGTGAAGAATATGTGCTGGCGAAGCAGCACAAGAAGAACTTTGGTTAGGATGCAGGAAGCAAGTCGAAGGCAATTCTTGAAGTCATATACTCTGATGTATATGGTTCTATCCAGGTGGATTCGATTGGAGGTAACATATACTTTGTTACATTCATAGATGATTTCAGTCAAAAACTGTGGGCTTACCCGATCAAGAAGAAAAGTGAAGTGATAGAGGTATTTCTCAAGTTTAAATCTATGGTTGAAAAACAATGCGGTCTAAAGCTCAAGATTCTGAGGACTGATAGTGGTGGAGAATATGTGTCAAAAGACTTCGACGTATTGTGTGAAAGAAGAGATGGTGCATGAGGTGGTGCCACATTACACTCCATGGCAAAATGGAGTCGTATAAAGGAAGAATAGAACCATCATGAATATGGTGAGAAGTATCTTGAAAGGCAAGGATCTACCCAAAGAATTATGGGGAGAAGATGTGTCGACTGCAATATATATCCTGAACAGATGTCCGACGAAGAAGCTAGAAGGAATCACGCCAGAAGAATGTTGGTTTGGTGCCAAGACTATCTTGAGTCATCTGAAGGTGTTTGGATCTATAGCACATAGACATGTGCCAGATCAGTTGAGAAGAAAACTTGATGACAAATCAAGTCAGATGATCCTAATAGGATATCATTTGACTGGATGATACAAGTTGTTCGACCCAGTGAACAAGCAAGTGGTGATCAACAGGGACGTGATCATAGATGGGATTAAGGAATGGGATTGTACTGAGAATGTTAAGAAGGATTTAGTGGGAATATTATGTGATGAACCAGCTAGTGAAGTCGAAAGAGAAGTTCGACAAGAAGTCAGAGGTGAAGCAGACCTCAAAGAACAAGACACATGCCTACAAGGTTGCAAGAATGTTTATTACATCAGATGATGTGGTCAATGAAGAAGGTGAACTAGTACAGTATGCTTTCTATGCAGATGTCGAGCTAGTCAATATAGCCGAGGCATTGAAAAATTCAAAGTGGGTGAAAGCAATGAATGGATAATTGAAGTCAATCGAAGTCAACAACACTTGGTCACTTATCGAATTGCCCCAAGACAAGAAGGCAATCAATGTGAAATGGGTATACAAGGTGAAGTTTAATCCCAAATGAGAAGTGACTTGACATAAGGAGAGACTTGTCGTGAAAGGATTTCTTCAAAAAGAAGGAATCGACTTCGACGAAGTTTTTGCACCTGTTGCTAGGATCAAAACAATCAGGTTGGTTGTTGGTCTACCTAACGTGAACAACTGGCAGATGTGTCAAATGGATGTGAAATGTGCATTCCTGAATAGCCCCTTAGAAAAAGAAGTTTATGTTGCACAATCAGCTGTGTATATGAAACAAGGCGAAGAAACAAATATGTACATGCTACATAAAGCCCTGTACGGACTTAAACAAGCTCGAAGAGCTTGGAACAAGAAGATAGATGGATTTCTAAGGGAGAAGGAATTTGTGAAGTGCACAACTGAACATGGAGTATATGTAAGAAGAAGCAAGAGTGGATTGCTTATATTATGCCTCTATGTCGATAACTTGTGGATAACAGGTAGTTGTAAAAAGGAGATCAGAGACTTCAAAAGGTGATATCAACAAGGAATTCGAAGTGTCAGATCTGGATGACATTTCATATTTTCTTGGCATCAAATTCTACAAGAGTGGTAGAGGTTTGATGATGCATAAAAGAAGGTATGCAGGCGAAATACTCAAGAGATTTGAGATGCAAGATTGCAACCCAACTTCGACTCCAGTTAAGCCCAAATTACAACTGTCAAAAGATTCAGATTTAGATGATGTCAACCCAACCCAATATAGAAGACTTATTGGGTCACTTCGATACCTTTGTCACACAAGGCTTGACTTAGCATACCGTGTAGGTATGGTGAGTAGATTCATGTAGAAGCCAAAGGTATCACATCTAGCAGTGACGAAGAGGATACTAAGGTATCAGAAAGGAACGCTCGATTATGGAATTTTGTTTCCTGCAACTAATGAAGAAAAAGAATGAAAAATAGTGGGATACACCGACTCAAGTTGGTGTAGTGATGCTAAGGGTTGAAAATCCACAGTTGGCTATGTGTTTATGCTAGGTGGTGCACCAGTTGCTTGGAGTTCGAGAAAGGAGTCAGCAGTGGCATTATCGTCATGCGAAGAAAAATACATAGTTGCTTCCCTTTGTGCATGTCAAGCAATGTGGATGGTGAATCTAGTCAAAGAGATAACAACAAAGAGTCATGGAGCAATTACTGTAGCTATCAATCTGGCGAAGAATCTGATAGCACCTGGTCGAAGCAAGCGCATCGAAATGAGGTTCTATTATCTTTGAGAGAAGGTAGAAGATAGGAAGATGAATTTGGAACACTACAAAACTGAGAATCAGATTGCAGACATCGTGATGAAGGGAGTGCAAGTCGAAGTGTTCAGAAGACTAAGAGCTATGATGAATATAGATAACGTAGACACAATAAATTAGGTGGTGTGTTGAATTGTAATTCCTTGTGTCGAAGCAGGTTGCTCGACAGAACAAGAATGTGTCGAGTTGTATTAGTGTGTCGAAGTGTCGAAGCACGTTGCTTCATACAGAGTTTCGACTTAGACCTATTTTTAGTAGTGTTAATTACTTTGGGCCTTTATAATTTTGGGTTTTGGCTTAGGGAACAAGCTATCCTAAACTATAAATAGAGGGAGTAACTCTTATTCTTAAAAATAACAAACCTCCTGTGAAAGCCAAATGATGGATGAAAAAAATCTTAAAGATTGAAAATATTGAGACAAAATAACTAGATCTTGCACATGTCCATTGATTTCTCACTTAAAGTGAAACTGAAGCAAATAATCAAGACACGTTGCTTCAACTCAAAATAAACACACAGATACTAAAAAAAACTTGATATAAACCCATGCCATGCCAGAGGTAATTGAAGGCCAAAGTCTTAAAATACTTGATATGAAAAACTTAAAAAGAAAATGATGTTCAAAAGCAATGAAAGGTAACTGAAGGCCATGGTCTTAAAACGTAACATCACCCATGAAAATGTGATAGCAGGGTACCACCCACATAATTGGTTGTTCCAATAAAGATTACTCCTTACTCTAAAAATATTTAATTTTATTATATTTCATTATTAATAAAATATCACTTTTAATGAGAAATACATTAACCAATTGATAATAATAGAAACAAAAGGAGTAGCATGTAAAGTAGTAAGCATTTGAAATATAACGACAAATACACCAAAAGGAGCATTTAAAAAAAAATCATTTCCTAACAAGACCATTATAATCTTCAGGTCCATATGGTTCAAATAGCTCTGCAAAAGTACTCTTCTTCCTCAAATGATTACATTTCATGTCTTTGCACAACTGATCGTTATACCATATCCCGCAACTAATAATGCATGATCTCCAATAAAATTTTCCAGCATATTGCTTCATGTTTTCTTCCCATACTTTGACATCTTTTTCCATTTCTTTAATACTTGGCAATTCAATATTTCCATCTAAAAAATATGCTAGCCACTGACATCTCATTTCATTAGAAACAATATTTGATATGCCCTCAGAGTATCCTATCATCGCAAGTTGTGGAATTCGAGGATGAATTATTTGTCTGAAATTGAAAAACATGTATTAATTTTGGTGAACTTTAGCACTTACACAGACACCAGACACGACATCGACAATAACACATTGACACTCATAATAATTCTACAAAATAAATAAGTTGAATTTAATTATAAGTGTAGGTGTGTGTCTTTACGTGATAATGATTTTCTTCAAAGATTCGGTGCTACTAGTACTGAGTCTAAAAGTATATGACATAAAAAATTATCAAACGGTACTGACCTGTAAAGGGGGACCGATGATTTTTCTGAACTACTAATATAATTTTGGAATGTTGATGATTTGAATATGCTTCTAAGTTTTTGGTCACCTTTATATCCCGTGGCAAGAATAACCAAATCTGTTTCTAGAGGCTTAGGTTCTTCATTAACAATCAAACCTTCTTTGCAAAAGCTAAAGTTTTGTGATTTCTTTATCACAATGGATCCTTCTTTTACTTTGTCAAAAAAGAACTCAGGAAGCACCCCAATTTGACATGCAGAGATTTCTTGAAGAAAACTATGATTAGGTACAAGTCCATATTCCTTCAGTGGCATTTTCCATTTCAAATATGTTTCAACAAGTTTTGAAATTCCCCATCTCTGAAAAATCAAGAGTGCAACTACATAAGATACAACAAACTACATGTGAAAAGTGTTGGTTGTAAAATGTATCTTACCAATGGTGAAAGTAAAATGGCAAGAAGGAAGAGAATGGAGTTTTCTCCGGGCTTGTGAACTAAAAGTTCCGCAAAACGGTTGAAATAGAAATATCCAAGACCAATGATCCAAATGTTGAAATCTAGGAGAAACCAGTGTGCGTTTCGATGGATAATCGTGCAAGGATGGGTGACTCCTATAGAAATCAAGGGAGATGAAGAAGTGTTACAGAACAAATAAACATAACTTCATATGAAAAAGGTGCAAAGAATTATATTCTCACCATTTGCATCTGCACATTCAGAAGCTATATCAAGAGCTGATTTTCCTGAGCCTACTACTGTAACACTCTTGTTTTTGATCAATTCAGAAGCAATCTTGTTGTCCAAGGAAGAGTAATCCATAGAATGCATAACTTTACCCTTAAAAATTTCTGGGCCTTTTCCAAGAGGGAACTCAGGAATGTTTGGCAAACCACTATATTTACCAATGCAAAGAATAACAAACTCAGCTTTGTGCACCTATATTTTCCAATAGCATAATCAGCCCAAATTTACTTATTTGTTATTCATTGTTAAAACTATAGCTAAACTTTCTTAACATTAAAGAATTTTAAATTTCATACTTGTATAACATCTCACAATAAAGTAATTTATGTTATATATTGTGAGAAATATTATTGGAGTTGATCATAGATGTTAGTATAACATTATAGTCTTGTCTTGACGATTGGGCTAATCTTTGGTAACTTTAAAGAATTTTAAAAATTATTGGAGCGGATCATAGATTCGGAAATTAATTTCTATTTCTTTTGCATTAAATTTTTATTATGTTAAGATTTTTGTATAAATATGATTAATAAATTTTATTTATAATATGAGTTAATCATAAACAAAAAGAAATATTTTATTTGAAGAAAAAAATATATTTATAAATTGACAGTGTCATCTAAAATTTGTTTTACAAATCTAAAAATTTTAAAAGATTTTATTGGTGATTTATTTATTTTGATTTCTATCTCTTTTATATGTGAGAAAATAACTTTTTTATTATTTGTCTTTAATTTATTTATTAATATTATTACTAAGAATGTAGATTGTATATAAATAGATAAAAGAGTTTTACATACTATTATATTTGAATATTATTTGAGGGTGACTTAAATTTAAAGATTGTGAAATTACTATTTTGAGACAAAAAGTATTTGTTTTAAGTATTATTTTTATTTTTATAATTTCTAATAAAACAAACAATATTTTATAGTATTTAAATTTCTACATGCCTTTGTCCACTTTGAACCAAGAAGAATAATGTGATTTGATTTTGAGATGTGAAAATGAGTTTTGAAATGTGTCATATTAAAATAGAGGTGACATGACACATTGAAGTATTAACTCTAAGACGTATTTTTTTAATTTAATAAACTGATAAATAGATTGTTCACTACGAGAAAAATTTTCTCCAACCACGTGATATAGTGACATGAAAATCACGTGGTAAAAAAAAGGGGAGTTGCGACGTGATAATTACGTCGCTACATATTTTTATTAATAAAAAATTGAGAGTCAGACTTGCACATGGGAAATGCTGAAAAAAATTTAAAAAATTATTGTGACGTGGTAATCGTGTTGCAACTTAAAAAGTAAAATAAGAAAAATAAAAAAGTCAGGCGTGTAAAGGTTGACAGATGATGGGAAATTTGAAATTTTCAAAATTTAAGTTGTGACGTGAAAATCACTTTGCAACGTTAAATTCAAAAAATATATATATATATATATATATATGTTTAGGAGGGAAACTTGTGAAGTAAAAATCACATGGTAAAGTTGTGAAGTGAAAATCCCGTGGCAAAATTCTTAAGGAAATTTGAGAGAGAAACTGAATCATGACTGCGTGAGAGAGAAAAACTAAATATATAGAGCAATCACCGACATAATTTTCACTTCACAACTTTGCCACGTGATTTTCACTTCACAACTTTGCCACGTGAAATAAAAAAGTCAAGCGTGCACAGATTGACAGATGCGGGAAAATTTAAAATTTCTAAAATTTAAGTTGTGACGTAAAAATCACTTTGCAACGTTAAATTCAAAAATAAATAAATAATGTTTAGGAGGGAAAGTTGTGAAGTGAAAATCACATGGCAAAGTTGTGAAGGAAATTTGAGAAAATAGTTGAATCTAGGCGTGAGAGAGAAAAAATCTGAAAATATATAGAACAATCAGCAACGTAATTTTCACTTCACAACTTTACCACATGATTTTCACTTCACAACTTTGTCATGTAAAATAAAAAAGTCAGGCGTGCACAGGTTGGCAGATGGGGAGAAATTCAAAATTTTTGAAATTTAAGTTGGGACGTGAAAATCACTTCGCAACGTTAAATTCAAAAATAAATAAAAAATGTTTAGGAGGGAAAGTTGTGAAGTGAAAATCACGTGGCTGATTGCTCTATATATTATTCAGCTTCTTTCTCAAATTTCCTCTTTCAAATTTTTCTCCTCCATCATTTTTTTCTTCCAACATTTTTCCTTTTCTTTCTCAAATATCAGCTTTCAATTTTCATCTTCAAATTAAAAGGTATTTCAAGACAATCTAAATTTTTTATTTTTTATTTGTTAAATATTGTGTTGATTTTTTTTTAATTTTATAACAAACATTGTTAACAAAAATTGTTCAAGATTTATTAAAATCAAGCTTCAAGATTCAAGCTTTTTTTTTATCTTCATTGAGGTATTGAAGCAATTTTTTTTTCAAATTTAAAAATTAATTTATTAATATATTTAAACATATTTTTATTTAAAACAAAATATTATTTTTTATAATATATTATTTTTATAATATATTATTTTTTATTTGTTAAATATTGTGTTGATTTTTTTTTAATTTTATAACAAACATTGTTAACAAAAATTGTTCAAGATTTATTAAAATCAAGCTTCAAGATTCAAGCTTTTTTTTTATCTTCATTGAGGTATTGAAGCAATTTTTTTTTCAAATTTAAAAATTAATTTATTAATATATTTAAACATATTTTTATTTAAAACAAAATATTATTTTTTATAATATATTATTTTTATAATATATTATTAAAATATATTATTTTTCATAATATATTATTTTTTTCAATATATTTAAAAAGTATATTATTTTTTAAATATAATGGTGTGAAATAATGTTTTTTAAACATAACAATTGTATTATTAATTTTAAAATATATTAAAATATAAAATAACAATTATAGTTTTTTATTAAAAAAAATCATTTAATAATTTGATTTTCACTTCAGAACTTTGCCACGTGAAAATCACGTTGCAACTCACTGTAATCTTTTTTGTCATTATTGTAATACTGAATTACAGTAGATAAAGTGGGAAAATATATGCAGAATGTTTTGTCAGGAATATCACGTGGTAAACTGTTACAACATGATTTTCATGTGTCAAAATTGTAACGTGATTTTCATGATGCAAAGAGTTGCTGCACGTCTTCCTGATATGTGAAAATTCACGTCGCTAAAAAACGTGTTGTGTAGTAATTTTTCACGTTGTGATATGAATATCATGTGACTATAAATAATTTTTTTATAGTGGACGTGCTATTATAACATTTTTTTTAAATAAGTCTTGATTTCTTCACCTTATTTTTTTTAATATGGATAAATTATTGTAATAGTTTCAATCATATATGAATATGATGAATATGTCATCAATATGAAAAAAAATGATATATGAATTATATCAAACATTCTAATCAACAATCTGCTTTTCATGGTAATATTAATCGTAAATGTTATGATAAAAAGGTGATAAAGTATATTAGTCTCTCTCTTTGTTATAATTAAATAAGTTATTGCAAAGAAACTATTGATAATTCTTTTTTTTTTCAACATACTCTCTCCATTCATCCCATAATGATTGATTGATCCGGTTAATCATTTTACATAAATTAAAAAATAAAATTGAAAAAATGAATGATATTTTTATTAAAGTGTTTTTATTATATATTAAAAATGATAATATTAATTAAAGAGTAAAATTAAAAAATAAATATTAAAAATTAAAATATATTATTTATTTTATTTTATTTTTTATTTCAAATAGATCACCTATTATAAAAGATGTAATATTACTTGGTCAAACAAAAAATATGAAATTAACCAAATAAATAAATAAATAAAATACAAAACTACAATCAAAATATACATACCTCAGTTGATAAAGTGTTAGTATCTTGCACAGTAATATGCCATGTTCCCTTGGAGCCAAAAGGAGTTCCATCACCATTCCATAATCAATATCTTGCTCCAACATAATCAATATCAATAACTTTGGAATTAAATCTTATATAAAGAAAAATGGAAAAATGTTGAGCATAAGAGTTAAGATAATCCAGCACTTGCTCACTACTTGGACAATCTTGCTTCACAGAAGAATCCCATGGAAAATCTGAAAACTGGTAAGCTTGTTTGGGGTTTTGAAGTTTGGTAGATTGAATAGTATGTTTCCATACTCCTCCAATGCCATCATCAGCTTCAAAAACAACTGGATTATATCCAATTTTTACAGCATATTTGCAAGCAAGTAATCCACTGATTCCTGCTCCAATAATTGCAACCCTTTTTTCCATTTTAGATGATAACAATAATTGATTGCTATGGCTATTTTCTGCTCTGTTGAACTAACATAGAGGTAGATAGTGTTTTTAAATAAATGCATTGAACCATGAACCGGACTATTAATTATTTAAATACTATATTTGTTTTTCTTGTGTTGTTAACATCGTTTCAAAATTGTTTGCTTTAAAGATGATCTTTATCAAAATATTATATTTGTTCTCTGATGTTGTTAACACCGTCTCAAAATTGTTTGATTTAAGATGATCTTTACCAACATGTGTCCTATTTTTATTTTTTTTTATCGTATCTCTGACTTTCTAGTCTCTTCTGACGAAAAGATAAAACTTTTCAGCCTCGGCACTTTTTCAAACTGTAGTTAAAGTTACTAAATTCGTAATATTCTTAAAATATTATTCGGGGTAAGTATTTTTTAATTTTTTTAAATGGTTCTTATAGTATTATAATTTTTGTAATTTTTTTAAAATGAAAATAAATTTCTTTACTACAAAAAGGAATTATCAATTGCATCCCAATTGACTCTATGAGAAAAATAGATTAGGTCTTCACGTGATCAGAAGAAGATAAAGTAGTCTTAGAGTCTGACAGTTATCTATCAGAATCACATTGATCTTTGCGTCAGGTTCTTATCATTTGAGGCTGACTTCTTCAAACTCTGGTCTTCAAACGTTGACCTCTTCAAAGTCTGATCATCAGAAGTTGATTTCTGATACTTCAGATTCTGATCTTTAAGTTTCTCTTTAGATGTTCATTATCATAATCAATACTTAGATTATTCCTGAAATTTTAGTCTATAGTCCTGCACACTTGAACAAATATTAGTATACCAAATTGTTCTTTAAATACTTTGTTACCATCAAAATCTAAGGGATATGGTACGAACCAATTTTGTTCCAACATATACTTTATGAATATCATCAGTCCTATACTCAGTAAAGGCTCAACAGAAAGAAATGGAACTCAGGATAAGAAAGTGTGAAAACCTAAGGAAACTATCACCTCTCTAATAGCTCATACATCTCATAGAGTTTCCTCAAAAGAAGATTGATATTTTGTAGTGGATGTTCAAGGCACGTGACTGGAGAAAATAACTATCTTGAAGAGTTAAAGTCTGACTCTAATAGTTATGTTATATTTTACGATGGAGCTAGAGGAAGAATCAAGGGCATAAGAAAACTAGTTGGTCCAGGTTTTCCTTGTCTTTATGATATGTTGTTGGGAGAAGGTCTAACTATTAACTTGATCATCATGAGACATCTTCATGATCAAGATCTGAATGTGAACTTTAACAAGTTTGAATGTATTGTCTCAAACAAAGATCAAGAAGTGTTAATGAAGGGTTCAAGATCCCAAGAAAACATTTATTTGTGGAAATCTCAAAATAAAAGTCAACCATTAACATGTTTGATATCCAAGGTTGATGAGACTAAGTTATGGCACCAGAAACTTGGTCATCTCAACCTCAAGAGCATGAAAAATATTATATATGAAGATGTTATCAATTTAGTCATTCTATCCACAATCACCCAAATTGCATAAAATATTCTAGGAATATTTGACAAACCAGCCACAAAATCTATCGATATATTATCCCACTTCCATTTGGGGATATCTAACAGTTGCATCAGTCTAAACAAATTCTAATGCTCGATCTTCCACTTTTGACAAATCAAACATGAATAAACAAATTGCACAAAATCTATCTTCATCCCTGGTCGCTAAAAAAATTTCTTGAAGTCTTGGTACATTTCCGTAGACCTAGGATGAATACTAAACCTGCTTTGGTGACTCTGCTCCAAAATATTCTTCTTAAGTTCCTGCACATCAGGTATGAAAACTCTATTCCTAAACTTTAAGATCACATTCTCTTCTACTCTAAATTCTTCATCTTTGCTTTAGTTAATTGATGATAGACAATCAAACAAAGTTACATCCAAGTTTTGGTTCTCTCTGATCTCATCGAGAAAACCACTAGTCAACTTCAGCATGTCCAATTTCACATTATCAGCGGTCACCTTGCACACCAAGATCAACTCTCTTAATTGCTCGATCAAATCCAACTCTCTAGCGATCAAGGCTGACATGTACAAGGACTTCCAACTCAAAGCATATGCTACAACATTGGCTTTACTGGGATAGTAATTCAAACCAAAGTCGTATACTTTCAAAAACTATAATCATATCTTTTGTCTCATATTCAGCTCCTTTTGATCAATCATATATCTCAAAATCTTGTGGTCACTAAATAATCAGAATCTAGAACCATACAAATAATGTCTATGTATCTTCAGCATAAATACCACATCTTCCAACTCTAAATCATGAGTAGGTTAGTTCCTCTCATGAATCTTTAGTTGTCACGAAGCATAAGTTACCACTTGTCTGTTATGTATAAGCACGCCACCTAAGCCCATCTTAAACGCATTACAATATACCACAAAAGGTTCCTTCGAGTATGGTAATATCAAAATCAGGCGTTGTTGTCAACTTTTTCTTAAGTTCTCGGAAGTTCCCTTCACACTAGATATCCCACACAAAGGCTTGACTCTTTTGAGTAAACTGAGTCAAAGGTAGGTCTAGCTTCGAAAAACCCTCAATAAATTTTCAATAGTAAGCAGCCGACCGTAAGAAACTTCAGATCTCGACAATTGATTTCAGAGCCTCTCACTATATCATTGAATCTATCTTAGAAGGATCAACCTCTATACCACCACTAGAAATCACATGACCGAGAAAGCTCACTTCTCGCAACCAAAACATTTGGATAACTTGGCATATAATTTATTCTCTTTCAAAACCTGAAGTACACTACGAAGATGCCTAACATGATCTTCATCTGACTTAGAGTACACCAAGATGTCAGCAATAAACACTACCGCAAAATAATCCAAATAGGGATGGAAGATCATATTCATATATCCATAAATACACCAGAGGGAATTAGACACACCTAACGACATGACTGAGTACTGATAGTGACTGTATTATGTCCTAAATGCATTCTTCAAGATATCTTCATCCTTCAGTCGAATTTGATGATAGCCCGATTTGAAATAGGTTTTAATGAATACACAAGCTGATGGGTAAATTAACAAGGGTATTAATCTTCCAATGTAGTAATAAGGGAAGTTTCCCCAAGTATCGATCTCAAGGATTGCTTGATAATACAATGTTTGGGTTCTATCTTAGTTAAAAAAAAGCCCGGGGTTTTAAATTGTTGGTTTGAAAAGTAGAAAATAGAATGCAAAAGAAAGTAAAGACCGTAGTTGAACGTTTAAAAGTATTGTGAGTGAACATGCTATGGAGGGAGTATGATTGGATTCATCAACAACGTTAAATTAACCCTGCAACAACTTGATTCGATAACATTTACTACCGGTTCTTAAGGGTGTTTACTCCTAAGTATTTAATGAAAAAACCTTTAATCATTCAAATAAATCCCTATGTCCATAGTGAATTACAGATGAAATTAAGTATTATTCTAATCAAGAATATTCCGATTTCCACATCGTATCCCTAGCCCAAGGTAATATCTATTATGAATTATTCACAATTAAGCATTAACAATGGTGGTCAAGCATAAATATTAACCATAAATTAAACTCAATTTTTCTGAAAGAGAAAGCATTAAGCACAAATTGTAAATAAATCAAATATCACAAAATCAAAGTCATCAAAGGTTGAAATTTAAAATTGTATAATAAATTTGAATCTGGGACACCCTCTAGCATTTAAGGGTTTAACTACTCATAATAATATCGAAAAGCATGACCGAAAGTGTAGACATTATAACTTAATGGAATAAAAGAGGTCTTTAATCACAAAATTTCATGAAAATCTTGATCCACCGCGAATTCTCCAGTGCTCCAGCCTTCAAAATGCATTTTCTGTACTCAAAAATCGTCTAACCCTTGGAAATTCGAGTTTCTCGGCTAAATAGGAAAATTCTGGGCCTTTTCAGATCGGGGTCGTGGCATACGCGTATGGCCTCCACCTATACATGTATGGGCACTTTTTACTCTGACTAATATGCGTATGGCCTAGGGTAATGCATATGTCCCATCTGGAGCCATACACGTAAGGCTTCTGCCTATGTAGAGAGGGCCTGGTTGGTTGGCCTCATACGCGTATGGGCCTTCTCATACGTGTATGATCAAGGACTTGAATTTCACCCCCTCCTTTTGTTACGTGTATGCTAAAAGGTGGTGATGAGTGGCCATACGCGTATGAGAGGCCTCATACATGTATGGGCAGGAAATGTGCATTTTTCTCTCTTTTTCTTCTGCTCATGTATTGTCATCCAATTTCCTTTCTGATCTAGCTCATTTTTACTCTTAAGTCATGTAAACATATGAAAAACTACCTCAAGCGCTTAAAATAGCTCATAACTATTGCCCAAACTCACAGTAATTCACCTGCATTTGGCATTCAAATAACATCAAAACTAACACAAATGGTGACTGATCACATGCCCCCACTAACTGATCCATAAGGTCGTTGATTATGCGAAGAGGATATGTATTATGGATAGTAACCTTGTTCAGTTGGCGATAGTCAACACACAATAGAATAAAATAACTAAATCTTTAGAGAATCTGTAGGAAACACAATTGAGGAGACTAAATCTCACAATTAACTTAGGTTGGATTATGCATAATGTTGGAGCAACATGTCAAGACATCTTGTTCAACATCTTGCAAATACTTGTTTTTCAAAAAAGCAGTCAATCACCAAAAGTCAAACCTAACAATACGTCTCGTTCCTAATGTTATAGATCAAAGCATATAAAACTGATAAAAATAGCAATAAATTTAAAATAAATGAAGAACGGCTCCAAGGCCATTCCACTCACAAGAAACTACTTTTGCTGAGTATATGTACAACAATTGCACATAGCTAACAAAACAAACAAGAGAGAGGTGAGAATACACCTTACAAATGATAATGATGAAAATTATCAGCAGGATGGTAATTAACGACAATCACAAATATATCATTCACACAAAATACAATCATAACTTAAATGATAATGTAAATCCTAATGCCACAAACACCTTCATCAATATCCATGTGGTATCGGGTTTTTGGGGTCAGAGATTTGTTACTAATTACCAATGTCTCTGGTTCCTCTTGAATTGTGTCCCTCTCTGGACGTGAAACCACCATGGTTCCTCTTTGAACTTGGCCATCACTGGATCCAAGTCCTGCATAACTCCAAAATACATGCATGCATGATCATGTATAAATGAAAGCATGCAACTCAAGAATCATCAAAACATCACCATCAAAATATCAACATCAAAACATCATCTTCAAAATATCAACATCAAAACATCATCTTCAAAATATCAACATCAAAACATCATCATTAAAATATCATCATCAAAACATTATCAAAATATGACTCCACTCTTGAACCAAGATACTTCAAATCCCATGTAATCACTTTAATCCCTTCTAATTACTAATCTTCAAAAATGTAATTTTAAAATAATTCTTTTTTATCTTAAAAAGAGTAAAGTTATATTATTAATCAAAAACTCTAACTCATCAAAATACTCAAAATTTCTCGAAACTCAATTATATTAGTCATGACTTAATAGAGTCCTCAAAATGCTCAAAAATAGCTCAACATCTCTCAACTCTCAAATTTACTCTAAATTACCTAAAAACACTCTAAAGTATTCAGAAGTGCTCTAAGGGAAACTATCCACATGTGATAATTCTATTAACTCTAAGGGGTGGCAGTTCAACTCATATTGCTCTAAAATGACCCAAAGGTTACCAAAAGATCACTGTCGTCAAAAATTTCTCAAAAATCGGTGAGAAACTTATTGAAATCGAAAACTTCCAAAGACGTCCTGAACCGCCCAGACACCCTGTCGGACCAGAAATCTCTGTCATCCACTTTCACTTTTTATTTTATTTTCATTTATTCTGATTGGAGATTTTTGAGGGAGTAGGCAGCTGATGATTTTTCTCAAATGGCCAATAGTTAACTATATAGACCATCGTATTAAGGTTTGCCAATTTTTGAAATTCCAACGTTTGCCCTTGGATATTATTGTGTGATAAAATGAGCTTCAATTTGATGAAATAAAATCAACTAAAAATTTATAAATCAACTTAATTATTTTATTTTTCTCTCTACTTATTTTCCTTATATATTTTGATTGAAATATGAAATAAAAATGAATTAAATCAAGAAAAAGATGAACGCACGAAGATGCGAGAAAAACAAATGAATGCACAAAAATAATCTACGTACAATGTAGTTTAGTAAGACACACAATCGCGGATCAAACATTGAAGTTAAAAAAATACTCGGATGAAAAAGTCCATACTAATCAAAATGCGAATGCGCATATATGTTAAAAAATAAAATGAGCACACCAGATTAAACTACACGTAATATAGTTCAATAAAATATACAATTGTAGGCCTAAATTTGAAAATATTATTCATTCACAAAACTGAAATTTTATTCTTGACAAATGAAATTAAAGTTGGTTTCCTGGAAATTTAAAATGCATGGACAAAATTGGGGAATGACAACTGCCTATATTTAATTACCTTTAACTCGAAAGTATGAATGACAACGACCTTTATATGTCGTGGTCGAAGATAATTAAATATGACAAGATCTAAATTTTGTGCTTTAAAGGAAAAATTGTGGGATAGATGAATTTCATGAAGGCTCAACCTTGATAGGGATGTGTAGGGTTTGCGTCCACCCGTCAGCTAGGGTTTCTCCTTCAATGACAAATTTACAAAGAGATAACAACTAAGAGATACTTTGAGAATTAACAGCGGAAACTGTTAACACACAAACATCGAAAGATCCTTTAAGACTTAACAAAGAAGACTTTCAATTACCAATCAACGAAATATTCTCTGAGAATTAATAGAGAAAACTTTCAACCAACGGTCCTCAAAAGATTCTTTTAGATTTAACAAAGAAAAAATTCAACTAACAAATACCGAAAGATTCTACGGGAATTAAAAAAGACAACTTTCATTTAACAATTATCGAAAGATCCTTTGATACTTAACAAAGCAAACTTTCAACTAACCATCATTTTAAAGTTTCTCCGAGATATAACCGAGATATAACCGAGAATACTTTCGATTAGCGAGCATCAATAGATTTTTTAAGATTTTGACAACAAAAACATTCAACTAGAAATCATTGAAAGATTCTCTGAGGACTAAAATAAAATATTCCAACTAAAAATTATCGTAAGATCCATTTAAACTTAACAAGGAAAACTTTAAACTAACCGTCATTTGCACAGTTCTCCAAGAATTAACCGAGAAGAATTTCAACTAGCGAGTATCGAAAGATTTTATTTTTTAAAATTTGAAATTTATGAAGGAAAATGTGTAACAAGAAATCACTGAAAGATTCTCCGAGAATTAACAGAAAAAACTTTCAACTAGCAATCATTGAAAGATCCTTCGAGACTTAACAAAGAAAACTTTCAATTAATTGTCATTTGAAAGATTCTCTGAGAATTAACAGAGCAAACTTTCAACTTAGCAACATCAAAATATTCTTTGATACATAACAAGGAATATTTCCAACCAAAATAAAATGAATGATAAATGGCAAATCCTATGAGAGTAAAACCTTAAAATAAAGATGCACATAACAATTAGGAGATCCTCTGAGAATTAACAGAGAAAACATCTAATTAACAACAACCTCTAGGAGATTCTCTGATAATTAATAGAGAAAAACACTCCATATAAGACGATTAGGCTTTCTGAGAATTAACAGATAAGACGCTCAACAAGATACAATTAAGACTCTATAAGACTTTACATAGAAGAAACTCAAATGATCGAGCAACAACTGGGAGATTCTCCAAGAATTAACAGGGAAAAATACTCCACAGAGGATAATTGAGACTTTTTCGAAAAACATACAGATAAAATGCTCAATAAGATACAATTGAGACTCTCTGAGACTTAACAAAGAAGAAAGTCAGATGATCTAGCAACAACTGGGAGATTCTCTGAGAATTAACATGGAAAAATACTCCACAGATGATAACTGAGACTTTCTGAGAATTAACAAAGAAGGCACTCAAAAGATCAATTGAGGAAAATGATAACTCTACAAGGGGTTGACTAGTATCGCACAAGACGGCCTTAGGTTGGGGAAACATTCCAGAAAAGACTCCTTAGGGAGAAGATTTACCGGGGAAAAATATCTAAAGGAGACTTTTTAGGGTAACCTCTACTTGGGGAGAAAAATTCAACGAACTAACTAGGGATCGACAATAAGACAACATGCAGAGTAGAAACTCACTCATAGAAATGCCACCAACTGGGCGGAGGATTGACTCGGGCTTTCATGAAAGGTCTTGAATCTTGGCTCATGTTATGTATGCATTTTTTGATTATATGGCGTAATGCCCCCCCCCCCCCCCCCCCCCCGGCCTGGTGGATGTCAGGTGTGCCAATGGATGATTGGACCAATGAAATTTGGGCTTTAAAGGTGAACTTCCAGATGAGAACTGGATTTTAACAATGAGTTACTAGACGGAAAATGGTGAAAAATATTAAGTGGCCATACGAGAACTTATTTTTTAATTTGTTAGATGGGAACTGAATTTAAATATAGAATACTAGATGTGAATTGGTTAAAAATATTAAGTTTACAGAGGGGAACTGGTTTTTTTGTTTGTCAGACGGGAACTAACTTTAAAATATCCTATCAGATTGAAACTTGTGAAAAATATTAACTACCATATGGGAACTGTGTTTTTTGTTTGTCAGATGGGAACTGACTTTAAGATAGTCTACCAGATGAGAACTAGTGAAAAAATTTAACCGCCAAATGGGAACTGGTTTTGATTTTCTTGTCAGATGGTAATTGACTTTAAAATGGTCTAGCAGACGAGAACTAGTTTTTGACTTTCTGTCAGATGAGAATTTACTTTTAAATATGCTACCAGATAGGAATTGTATTTGGTTTAACTGTCAGATATAAACTAATTTTACAAGAGTCTACTAGGAGAGAATATGTTTTTAATTTATTGTCAGATGGGAACTAACTTTCAAATAGGCCACTGGACAAGAGCTGGTTTGATTAACTGTTAGACGGGATCTGACTTTCAAGTATGCTACCATATAGGAACTAGTGAAAGAGGTTAGATTTCCAGACGGGAACTAGTTTTAAAATGAACTTTGAGATGAGAACTAGCCTTTAGTTTTTACATATTTTGAATAAACCATCGTATTAAGGTTTGACTTTCAACTTTTCCAGACAAGTACTAGTCTTTGGGAATGAGGATGAGTGCCACTCACGACTCTTGTTATGCATGATATAAGATTGACTTTTATGCATGTAGTATCTGATGGTGCAAGACATGATTAATGATCGATGCATGTAATATGTAGATTTCGGGTTGTGCCACTAGAGGATGGGCCTTTTGAGGTACCAAGTAAGATTGGGATTTTGATGTTTGATCTTCCACGATTATGTTACAAGGCTTTTTGATGATGTCAGATTCATGTTATGGGGCATGCCCTATGAATGAGATGAGATGCATGACTTGATGCTATAGACAAGTAACATGATTAATTCATGAGAATGATTTATGCTATGACTTGAAGGTTTCCAAAAGTGCCCTTGTGGTGGGTAATGGATGGAAGAGTTCTGTTGCAACGATGCTTCTTGTCAAAAGGAAAAGTTTGTAGGGTGGGGTGCTAGCATGATCCCTTGACACTCGTTTCGAACTCAACGGTCGCTGATGTATGGCAAAGTTTGTTTGAGCAACTTGAAAGTATGAAGAGTGTTTTCCCGTCTATAACTGATATTTCCTTAGTCTGTTGAGTCTTTGAATATGTTTACCTTGAAAATATTTTGGAAGGAACTTGTTATAATATTACATTGATGATGCCTCATAATTTCTAGTTGTGAAGCAATCTGCATGTGATTAATCGACTCTTGAAATGATTTGCTTCATTGAGATCTTGAGGTTGCTTGCCCTAGTATGAGCCTTGAAGAGATTTGTCCTTGACTAACCGACTCTTGGAGTGGTTGTCTTCATTGTGCTCTTTAGGTGGCTTGCTCCAGTCCGAGCCTTGAAGATATTTGTTCTTGACTAACCGACTCTTGGAGTGGTTGACCCCCGATCAACAAAACCTCTAAGTGGCATTCCCCTAGTCGATGGATCCTTGAGGTGGTTTTCCCCATATCAGATCCTTCACGAATGATCAAATCCATGATTGATTGCTTATTGATTTCTCATTGTTGAAAATTCATTGATGCTAAACATTGGCTTACAAATGAATGTTTTCCTTTAGAATGGTAATTCTAATGCAATGCTCATGCAAGTTTTGAAATAAAAATCATTATTGAGATGATGGGGTGATATACAGTGAGTGAGTCAGTTATCAGAACATAATGTTGATCTAGACATTCACAATGTGAAATATGATGCGATAAATATAAATGATTAACAATGATCTTTGGAGTCATATTAACATAAAAATATTATAGTGTGCTTTCAAAATAAACCTTTATTCAATTAGGTATCTTGAATTTTGTAACGTGACCTGGATCACGGTTTTTGAAACAAGGGATATAAGGCTCAAAATTTGATTTTAACCCAACCTATTCTCCTTGATGATCTTTGGTCCTACGTTCAGTTAATTTGACATACGCATTCAACTTTTAAAGGGGTTCTAAAGGTAAATATGTGATGGTTCGAGAACCTATGAGGTTTTTGCTTGAGGTGGTAGTCGCCTACTTTTGTTTAGTAGTCATAAAATTTTGCTATTGTCAAGAATTTTGGTGACCCTTTTGATTGTTGATATGGTGGCCACCTAATCTTATTTTCTGGAGAGGATTCTAGCGACTCCTTTTGTTTTTTTATCCTTTTTTATCCCTACTTTTAACCTAAACCTCTTTTTTTTAAGCTTTTAGTCCACTAGAATTCCCTGATTTTTGCCTAAGTCTTATTTTCCAAGGTTTGGCTTAGCGGGCTTTTTCTTTTTCTTTTTAATTTTGTTGAAAGGTTGTGATTGTCGTGTTAATGGCTGGTGAGAAACAACCACTGTAATTTTTTGGTTTTTCACAACTTCTTCGACACTTGATGATGTGTGCGAAGAAGAGCATGTGGTTGAACCTCTTATCGGGAGGTGAATATATGGACTGATTCTTTTAAAATTTTAATGCAAAATCAAATGAACTGAAAACTACCATGCCCCTAGTTAAGCGTAAGGGTTTTTTCGTACAAAAAGAAACACCAACTTTTAGGCTCAAAAAGGTTGACTAGGGATTAACTTCGTAACTCCTCGATGTTTGGGGATTTGAAACAATGCCTTACATCATCAGTAAAATTTTATTTGAAAGCATACTTGACAATTTTGGGTATTTTGTTTTCATCATTCTCCCTCCAATATTTTCTTAGGTAAAGGTTTACAAAGATAAGTGGATGGGAGACGGATTGATATTTCTTTTTTGTTTTTGATATAAGATAAGAAAATGAGTGAACACGAAATGATTGATTCATAAAATGCATGATAACTTCATTAATTTCACCATTAAAAACATTCATGTTTAACAACGAGTAACATTTAACAGACAAAGAAATTACATATGCAAATGATAAAAATAGCCAAATGATTGTCAGCATTGAGGATGACATTCATGTGTGACCCACTAGATTTAGAAGGTGTTACCTGAAGTCTTAGTGTTAATTCGGGTGAGGAGAATTGTTGTTCACAAACAGGTTTCTTTCTAGAAAGGCTAAGTACTTATTGTTGATCAACTATTGTACTTTATCTTTGAAAGATATGCAGTCCTTGGTCAAGTGCCCTGTTGATCCGACATGATATTCACATTACACATCAGGATCATACCCAGGTGGGAATGGTTGTGGTATTGTCTTGAGATATCTAGAAACCACTAGTGAGCTTTGGATCAGATGATTCAGAAGTTGACTATATGTCATAGAAATTGGATCGAGGGGAGCATTCCTTCTTTCCATATTATTTTGGGGCCTGAACTGTCCATGACCTTGGTTCTTATACATCCGACCCTAGGCTTGCAAATTTGAATGATGAGTGGTCCATTACCGCTGGTATGTCACTATAGGCATTGTTGGTTGTCCATGAGGGGTTGGTTTCACCACTTCCATACAAGGATAATACGGAGCTGGAGATGGTGACTGATAAATAGATGAGGGGCCATAAGTTCCTGCCAGTGTACCATGAGAATACATGACACATGTTGTGACTACATTGGTTTCACCCTCTTTATTCAGCTGGAAGTTGTTAGGGGATTACTTCCCATCAATATGGCTTCTCAAAGCGTCTTGGATTTTTCTGCTTTTGAGGCCGCTCTCAATGTGTTCTCCCACTATCACCATACCAGAGAAGCTTGATGACACACTGCCTATCATTTTCTCAAGATAATACCCTTGTAGAGTATCCATGAATATGTTAACCAACTCTCTATCTAAGAATGGTGGTTGCACTCGAGATGCCAATTCTCTCAACATCTGTGCATATTTCTTGAAGTATTCATTGCTCTTTTGAGATAAGTTTTGTAATTGCATGCGACTAGGAGACATGTCCAAATTGTACTTGTACTACTTCAAAAAAGCGTTAGCTAAGTCTCTTTATGACTGGATACAACTCCTTTCTAACACCATGTACCAACTCAAAGATGCCCCACCTAAGCTATCCTGAAAATAGTGAATCATCAACTTATCATTATGGATATAGAATGCCATTTTTCCGCAGAACATCGCCAAATGGAGCCTTGGGAAGCTAAGTCCCGTGTACTTATTGAAGTTGGGTACTTTGAATTTAGGGGTATAACCACATTTGGAACCAAGCTCAAGTCAAGAGCATCAAGACCAAATGCATCAAAGCCTTCCAGAGTGAAATTATGATATGCAGATATCAGATATCCTAAGAGATGTCGAGACGTTGATATCTGATCAAAACACAATGACAATATAACATACAATTAAGAGTACAGAAAATAATAGAACACACAAAGTTGTTAACCCAGTTCGGTGTACAACAACACTTATATTTGGGGGCTACGAAGCCAGGGAGGAAATCCACTAAATGGTATCAGTTTATAGACCTTCAGCAAATTATCTCTAGTTTACAATCTACTCCCTAATCACTACCCGTGCTTAACTTCTACCTAAGACTCACCTATGTATGAGACCCCTCTCACTTTCCTTTCAATCACAACAGTGATGAAACAATATTATTTTGAAAGTTTCAAAAGTTACACTATAACGACACATAATCACTCAATGTTTAAAACTTTAAGAGTAATTGACAGAACTTACAACTCAATAGAGACAATCCTACTCTTATACCAAGATGGAATTAGAAAGGCTCACAATTAACATGAACACACAAACCCTAAAAACTCAGTAAAAGAATATTTGATTCATCGACCAGGTTTTCCGCATTCTATTTATATACATAGTCTGGACTGGATTTGGGCTTCAAAAACACATCAAGGCAGCTGCTAAAACTCTGCAGAATATTCTTCATAAAAATAGGTCATCAATCAAGGGTTTCCTAAAATGTATCAACATTTAGAAAAATAGAATAACTTTAAACTCAAATAGAATCTCCGATTCATCAATCTTGGACGCCACATAGGATTACTTAATATTCCCATAATATTCAATAATATGTTAATCAAACAAACTGTTACCAAGATGTAAACCTGTAATAGACAAGGTGTCGGATCCATATGTTAGGACATCTTGTTCAACATGTTGCTGCTAAATTAGTTTTACCAAAGTTACTGCCAATCACAAACATAGAAAATTAACAATCTCCACCTTTGGCAAATTTTGGCTAAAATAACCAAATAACCCCTACACACAAGCACCACAATCCTGGTTACAACAAAACTACATAGGTTTGAAAAAAATCAAACACACACATATCAGAAGCATAACATGAAGAAATTTCATCAGAGATGGCAGACTATCAGAGGCATCAGCAGCTAAAACACAACCTCACAAACAAAATAAATTCTTAGACAAATTGATGTCAGGACATCATGTCTGATATCTCTTCATAGTAGTTCAAATGTTCCAGAACAGGAACTCCCCCTCAAAAGTAGACATGAGGAACTCCCCCTCAAAAGCAGCCAATAGTTAGTGGTTAGTGGTTAGAGCATATAGACATTACTCCTCCTTTTTAGCCATAATATGACAAAGGTAAACATCTAACCAAAACATAGAAACCACATTAGCACATTAGCACATAAAGTTAAATAGCACAAACAAAAGTGCACACAAGGGTGCTTGAAATCCTGGTCAGAGTCCATAAAACAAAACCAAAAGAACAACACTACAATCAAATATCTTTCTGACTATCTGAGTCAGTAGTAGCATACTCCTCTCCTTCAGCTTCTTTATCTTTATCATTCTCAGCATCATTGCCACCAACAGAGTCCTCTAAATCAGCTCCAACATTGTCATCACCGACATGTTCATCTTCCTTTTCCTCTTCATCCATCAAATACTTGATCATTTTTCAAGCTTTATCTTTATAGAAGTGCTAGACCGGATGGAATCATCCAACTCTTTACATGTCTCCTTCAGTTGTGTAATAACGCTCTTCTTGGAAGTGGCATGGCCAGGTGCTTGAGAAGATGTCATGACAATATCTGGAACATGTGTTCCAGCAAACAGTTTGTAATGAATGGATAAAGGAGATTCCCTTTTCTTCACACTATCAATAGGCAATATGATTCTAGGATGTTGGTTCAGGATTATCCTACAAATGAGTGAGGGAAAGAAGATAGGCACCTTTACAGCAGTTGAGAAGGCCTGCTTTAGAACTTGTTCAAAAATGTACTTCCCAAAATCAAAAGCTCTCCCTGTTCCAATATCATATATAAACTTCCCAAGCCCAGTAGAGATGGTTGAAGTATGATTTGTAGGCACCCAATTGACAATCCCAATCCTTTGAAGGATTGCATACTTGACACTCAGCGCCCCTGCTGACAACTTTCCTCTGTTTGGCCAGTGTTTCACCTGCTTGGTAGTTATTTCCTTGCACACTTGTCATCTGTAACCTCTAGCTCAGCCGGAGGTTCGTTAGTCTTTCCCAGAAACGTGTTAATTACAACAGGAGAAAATGTCACGACATGCTCTCTAACATACACCTTCCTATAGTCTTCACTCTACACATCATCACACCCATCAGGAATGGTCACCACAAAGAATGATGTCTTGGACATCCTCTTCAACCTCAAACTCAGAATCACTTGAAGAAATAACTTTCCTCTTCCTCATAGAAATACCAACTTTACTCCATGATCTAGCATGACCAATAGGAGATTTTCCTTTGGAACTTCTAGAGGGGGTGCTTTTCATACCACCAGATTTTCTTTTTCATCTTCTTAGAATGAGAATCTTCAAACATCACAGCCTTTCCTTTTCTTCCCTGAAGTCTTGGCTATTCCAGGAGCCAAGATATTGGTTAGAGGTTCCTCATCAGATGTTAGGTCATCAACATTGATAACATAATCATCCTTTTTCTTACTCCTTCTTTAATGAGCAGCTTGCTCAGGGATAAATTCATCAGCCTTTTCACTAAAATCACCATTAGGGCTAGTTTCTTTTGCGAAAGATGTTTGACCATATGGCAAAACATCTGAATCCACTTCCTTCAACACATAGGTAACAAACTTCCGAAGTTCCTTATCAATGACAATCCTTTCCGTTTCAATTTGATTCTCAGTGACACCAGTATGCTTAATATGGTTTCTCATCTCATAACCTCTAGACCTAGAACCGTCTTCAACAACAATTTTATCTTCACTAGGGATTGTAGGCTCAGAAACAGAAGACTTACTAGAAGTCTTGACATTCTTTGAAACAGGTGGCATTTCTTTCTTCTGAGTGGATACATAAAACATGGTTCATCTTCCCTAGCAGTTGGAGAAGATGACCTAATGTTTTCAGTTGAGACATGCATGTGATTGGGTGAAGATTGTTTCGACATCTTTGATAACACTTGACACAAATAGAATAGGGAAAGATACGTGAGAGGAGATGAGCACAAATTTCTGGAGAGGAACGAAATGTTTGAACGAAATAGGTAGCGTGTTTCCGTCCAAAAAGATATGTAGTGGAGTAATGGGCTTAGACAAGTGTGTCGTGTGTAATGATGAAAGTGAAAAATTTGTTTGACACACATAAGTTGTTGTAATTACTATAAGTCCTCATAAACACAAATACCAAGTTTTCCTCTTAATTTTTCAAACTGAACTGCATCTAAGGCTTTGGTAAAAATGTCAGCAAGCTAATTTTCAGTGCTAACATGCTCAAGTGTTATGACTTTGTCTTCAATAAGTTCTCTAATAAAATTATGTCTGATGTCAATGTGTTTAGTCCTATCGTGTTGAATAATATTTTTGGAGATATTAATATCACTCAACTTGTCACAGAATAATGTCATGATATCTTGTGTGACACAATTTTGTTTCTTGCAAAACCATGAAATCAAATTGTTTCCCAAGAATAAACATCCTCCAGAGGTACTCTTCCTGTCATTAGCACTACCAGCCCAATCAGTATCACAATATCCCACTAACTTGGAATTTAAATCATGAGAATACAACATTCCATAATCACATGTACCATTCACATACTTCATAATCCTTTTTATTTGATTGACGTGACTCACTTTGGGTTATCCTTGATATCTGGCACAAACTCCAACAACAAAAGTTATATCTAGTCTGCTTGCTGTAAGGTATAAAAGACTACCAATCACGCTTCTATACAAAATTTGATCAACACTAATGCCCTTTTCATCTTTAGATAACTTCAAGTGTGTAGGAGCATGAGTTCTTTTGTGACTAGCATTTTCCAATCCTAATTTCTTCACAATAATCTTTGCATATTTGCTTTGACAAAGAAAGATGAAGTCTTCCATCTGTTTGACTTGGAGTCCAAGAAAGTAAGTTAATTCACCTACCTAACTCATTTCAAACTCATATTTCATTTGATTGACAAAATGTTGGACCATCTCATCTGACATCCCTCCAAATACAATACCTTCCACATAGATATGAGCTATCATAAGTTTTCCATCCTTCTCTTTTACAAAGAGAGTCTTATCAATTCTACCCTTTCTATATCCATGGTTGATGAGAAACTAGTCAACCTTTCATACCAAGCTCTTGGATATTCTTTTAAACCATACAATGCATTCTTTAGTTTGAACACATGATTTGGGAAAGTAAGATCAACAAATCCTTTTGGTTGTTCAACATACACTTCTTCAATTAAATATCCATTTAAAAAGGAACTTTTAACATCCATTTGGAACAACATGAACTTTAAAAGACATGTCATTCCAAGTAACAATCTGACACATTCCAAGCGAGCCACAAGATCAAATGTTTCATCAAAGTCCACTCCTTCCATTTGAGTGTATCCTTGAGCAACAAGTATGGCTTTGTTTCTGGTAATAACACCTTGTTCATCTGACTTGTTCTTATATAGCCATTTAGTACCAATAACATTTGTCCCTTCAGGTCTTGGTACTAAATCCCAAACCTCACTTCTTTTGAATTGGCCAAGTTCATCTTGTATATCATTAATCCATAACTCATCATTCAAAGCCTCCTTGATATTCTTGGGTTCAAATTTAGAAACAAAACAGGCATTTGACACAATTTCCCTTGATCTGGTAATTATCCCTTAATTTAGATTTCCTATTATAAGCTCCTTAGGATGATCTTTCTGAATTCTGATGGAAGATCCTTTGTCAGTTGACTCAATCTCTGCAGGTTCAGTATTAGCACTTGAGACTGCAACATCTTCAGAAACATCATTCATAGATGTTTCAGCATCATCTATGACATCAACTTCTTTAGTTGAGTCATCAACAACAATATTTATGGATTCCATCATCACCTTAGTTCTGGAGTTGAATACTCTATATGCTCTACTATTTGTAGAGTATCCCAGAAAAATTCCCTCATCACTTTTAGGATCCATTTTACTCCTCTGCTCACGATCTTCCAAAATATAACATTTACTTCCAAATACATGGAAATACTTCACATTTAGCTTTCTTCCTTTCCACAGTTCATAAAGTGTAGTCTATATACCAAATCTGATAATCACTCTATTAAGGATATAGCAGGCATCGTTCATGGCTTCAGCCCAAAAACAAAATGGTAGTTTCTTAGCATGAAGCATGACCCTAGCACATTCTTAAATAGTCATATTCTCGCGCTCAACCATAACATCCTGTTTAGGGGTGATAGGTGAAGAGAACTCATGAGTAATCCCTTCAGAAGTGCATAATTCATCAAAATTTCTATTTACAAATTCCTTCCCATGGTCACTTCTAATTCTGACAATACCATAATCCTTCTCTCTTTGAATCTTTTGACAAATTTCTTTGAATACTTCAAATACTTCTGACTTTTCTTTGATGAATTTCACCCAGGTGAACCTTGATAAGTCATCAACAACAACATAGGCATACCTCTTTCCTCCAAGACTTTCAACCTGCATAGGTCCCATCAAGTCTATATGAAGTAGCTCCTGAACTTTTGAAATGGTCAGATGTTGGAGCTTATTATGTGACATTCACCACATATTCTTCCTTCATCAAGTTTCATTTTGGGAATACCTCTGACTGCTTCTTTTGACAAAACTTTCTTCATACCTTTCAGATGTATGTGACCAATATTTTGATGTCATAACTTAACTCCATCTTCTTTTGTCATCAAGCATATGGAGATACAATCTGTTTCTTGAGGAGTCAATAGATAGCAGTTATCTTTTGATCTCGTCCCCTTCAGGATAACTTCATTATTCTCATTTGTTACTAGGCATTTAAATTCAGTAAAGTTTACTTTGAGACCTTGGTCACATAGTTGACTACTACTTATCAAGTTAGCAGTCAGCCCTTTAACAAGTAGTACATCATCAAGACTAGGCATTCCAGTATAATCCAACTTTCCAACACCCTTTATTTCACCTTTTGATCTATCTCCAAAAGTGACATAGCTAGTGGAATATGATTTAATATCCACCAAGAATTTCTTGACACCAGTCATGTGTCTAAAACAACCACTATCAAAATACCAATCCTCTCTAGCAGAGGCTCTGAGGGAGGTGTGAGCTATGAGTCCAGAAGTGCCATTTCTGGGAATCCCCTTTTTCTTTGCTTTAACAATAGTCTGTTTTCTTCTGGGTTGTGAAGCAGGTTTAGGGTAGCCATATAGTTTGTAACAATAGGGTTGTATGTTACCAAACCTTCCATAATAATGACATCTCCATCGTTGGGTCTTGCTTCCTAAGTAATCATACTGATGTCTTTGCTGATGTTGGGACATTTAATTTGACATATTTCGTTCCTATTTTATTTTAGTCTGAACAAAATTCATTGCAGACCTTTTTCCTTTGTTCATCATAACTTGATTATCATAACCAAGACCTTTAACATTTCCAGCATTCTTACGAGTTTGAAGAATCTCATCCATCACATCAGTACTACTATTAAGCATTCTTACAGACTTAGTGATATTGTCAAGTTTTGAATTGAGCAATACAACCTCATCCTTCAGATCAAATATGATAGACAGATGCTACACTTTTTTAGCTTGTAGTTGGGCAATGAATTTCTTTTGATCTTCTCCCAGTTGACACACTTCTTCACTTATGAGGCACAACTCCTTGTATGAATCCATAAGTTCCTCAAAAGTGAGTTTTTCATAATCTGATTCTTTATCAGAATCACAAATTCCAGTCAAGGCAGTAACCTGTTTGGCAGATTCCACTTCAAGATCACTTTCAGAATCATATTCTGACCATGAAACAGACAAAACCTTCTTCTGCTTCTTGAGACAAGTAGGACACTCAACTCTTATGTGTCCAAACCCTTCACATCCATGACATTGGACTCCTTTTCCTTGGTTAGTCTTTTCTTCAATTTTGGGCCTTCTCCCCGAATCCTAATTTTTGTTGATGTCGAATGAATTGTTCTTGACATTTGATCTTATCTTCCAGTCCATCGTATTAATCACTTTGTTAACTTGTCTTTCAAGTAATACAATAGCATTAAATATCCCTTCATATGTATCAAGGTCACATTCATCTTCCAAGTCTTCAACATTAGAAACAAAAGGTTGTGCTTTTCTTCTTTTAAGATTTTTCATTGATCCCTAATTCAAAGGTCTGAAGAGATCCCATAAGTTCATCAACTTTCATGTTGTTTATATCTTGGCCTTCTTCAAGGGAAGTTACCTTCATGTCAAATCTCTTTGGAAGAGATCTGAGAATTTTTCTGACCAACTTAGCTTTTAACATCTTCTCCCCCAGGGCACTTGAGGCACTGGCTATCTCAATAATATTCATGTGAAAGTCATGAACGCTATCATACTCCTTCATTCTTAAGTTCTCAAATATGAGGAAAGAGGTTCCTTCATGAGAAGTCTTCAAGATCTCCTAAGCATCTTTAGAAACAATAGAATTATTTATCAGTATGAAGATGTTTTTGTCCATTCCATTGAACAGGGAATTCAATGCTTTAGAGTTTCCATGAGAAAATTTATCATCTTCATCATCCAAATTTTCCTCAGCCTTCAGCACACCAGTAATCTTACCATCTTTATCTCTAGCCATGGGTGGATCCCATCCCTTGACAATAAATTTCCAAGCCTTGTTGTCCATGGATTTAATAAAGGCCAATATACGAGCTTTCTAGTAGTCATAGTTGGTTCCATCAAGAATGGTTGGTCTGTTCACAGATCCTCCTTCCTTGTCCATTGTACCAGAAAGTATCTTCCCTGAATCCCATCCAGACACATAGCAAGATGCATACTCTGATACCAATTGAAATTCTGGTATGCAGATATTAGATGTCCTAAGAGATGTCGAGACACTGATATCTGATCAAAACACAATGACAATATAACATACAATTAAGAGTACAGAAAATAACAGAACACACAGAGTTGTTAACCCAGTTTGGTGTACAACAACATTTACATCTGGGGGCTACTAAGCCAAGGAGGAAATCCACTAAATAGTATCAGTTTGTATAGCTTCAGCAAACTATCTCTAGTTTACAATCTACTCCTTAATCACTATCGTGCTTAACTTCTACCTAAGACTCACCTAGGTATGAGACCCCTCTCACTTCCCTTTCAATCCCAACAGTGATGAAACAATATTATTTTTAAAGTTTAAGAAGTTATACTACAACGACACATAATCACTCAATGCTTAAAAGCTTAAGAGTGATTGGCATAACTTACAACTCAATAGAGACAGTCCTACTATAATACCAAGATGATATTAGATAGGCTTACAATTAACATGAACACACAAACCCTAAAAACACAGTGAAATAATATTTGATTCATCGCCCAATTAGGTTTGTGGCATTATATTTACATACATAGTCTGGACTGGATTTGGGCTTCAAAAACGCAGCAAGGCAGTTGCTAAAAGTCTGCAGAATATTCTGCATAAAAATAGGTCTTCAATAAAGGGTTTCCTAAAATGTATCAACATTTAGAAAAACAAAATAACTTTAAGCTCAAATAGAATATTTGATTCCTCAATCTTGGACGTCACATAGGATTACTTAATATTCCTAGAATATTCAGTAATTTGTTAATCAAACAAACCATTACCAAGATGTAAACCTGTAATAGACAAGATGTCAAATCCACATATTAGGACATCTTGTTCAACATGTTGTTGCTAAATTAGTTTTACCAAAATTACTGCCAATCACAAATATAGAGAATTAACACAGAGCCCTCAATTGTTTCTCAAGATCATGAAATTTTTTGCAGCATCAACATCTTGAGGATGCTCCATGTTCGTTACACGATGGACACCGTGATAATTTGGCATGTACCTTATAAATCGAGGATCCCTTTCATCAATTTGAAAAATGAGATTCTCCTACATAATAGGTACTTCATTAGATACCATGATATGCCCATACTGAGGTTGAGTAGGATCGTCCACTTACGGAGGAGTATAGTCAGGGGGAAGACCATACGTTGGGTTAGTCATCACGATAAAACATGTGGGACCGACAATCTCTGTAACAATATGCTAAAGATTGTTCTTTCACTTAGCTAGCAGAGCTTCCAACATTTTTTCCACCTTTAATTTTATGACTTCCATATCCTCTCGCAACTCAACTTGATTATGTTCCAAACGCTCCATTGTCCTTCAGTAGCTACCACAGGTTCGATATGGGTGTCGGGAAGTCAACTTCCTGATTACGGAAAAAAGCTAGAATGAGTTTTTCTTTTTGAAAAATGATATGCATGCATGTTGATAAATTTGAATGCATGGATTTTTGTTTTTTGAGATGCAAGGAAAATGCAATGCCATGTTATGGGTTTATAGAGCCAGGTGGTTTCAAACAAGTCCAGGTACAAGTTTTAGGACAGTTCTCATGGCTTTTCACATAATGACTAAGGTGGCTCTAGGGTTGAGAAGGCTCCTAGAGTCGTGGATCCTTCATGAGAACATTTCCCCCATTAGCAAAATTCCTTGCTAGACGAAAATACCCTTAGGAAGATCTAATCTAGGTGGGATTTTCATGTTAACCTAACAAGACAAGTACATCCAATAGGCCAACATTATGCAACCATTGACTGTTAGGTTCTAGAAGGGTCTTAGAGTCATAGATCCAACATGAAAATACTGCCTCCTTCGACAAATTACTTTCCAGGAAACCATATCCTCAAGAGGATCTACTCTAAGTGAGGTTTTCATACCACCCTAACAAGACACGTATGTCTAGAAGGATGACACTATGCAACCATTGTCCTATCTTATATTTCTTCTCAAGACTCGGGTGTAAAGCCTATCTCACAATGTGCTCAAAGTAACCAGATCATCCACCATAGTACATGAGAACAAATAGTAGATAAGTAGTAATAAAAATACAAAAGAGATAAATAAAATAAGGAATAAGAAAGCAAGTAAACAAAGCTTTCATCAAAAATAAAACTAAACCAGGCTTGACTCTCTTGCAGAAGGCTTTCCCCAGTAGAATCGCCAATTGTCACAGCCTGGAAAATAACCACGGGCATTCGCACGCTCGAGTTGATAAAGATTTCGCAACCAAACTTTATTTATTCTAGAAGGAAAGTGAAAATACCGATAAAACCCTCAAACGAAAAACAAAATGGTCATCGCAATCAAATTTGGGTTCGGGAGTCGGTTAGGCAAGGAGAAGTTAATGACACCCCTCACATTTGTTGTACTCAATGTGAACCATTTAGTTAGATTTGCAAATAGAGTGTTAGTTATCGTTATTTGTTTTCTTCTACTTATTAAAAATTTTAAAGGAAAAAGAAAAGGCACAAAATAGGTTTTTTATTAGGGTGCTGGACAAGATTGGGAATCTTGCTCCCACGTATCCTCAGGTGCGATGAGGAATTCAAAGTTATGTAGTTTTGAGAAACACAAAGATGTTTTTAGATTTTTTGTTATAGTGCTTGATGAGAAGTTTAATCTCACTCCTATGTATCCCCATGTGCGATAGGGAACTTAAAGCTATGTAGTTCTTGGTAGAAAAACCACGTATTTGTTAGTTGATTTTAGTGAATGAATGCTTAGGTCACATTCTAGCGGCTAAACATTTCTTGTATGCTCACACATGGGAGACTTAAGCGTTTGTTTGTTTCATGGTAGAATGGATAAAAAAAATTATGTTAGTGAAAAAGTTTTCGATCGCACAGGGCCGAGAAAATAAAAGTTTGGTTGGTTGAGTATATTTTTAAGTGGATGATGAGTACTTAAATGATAGGCTAAGTACGACCATCGTCCAAATACTCAAGACGAGGGAGGATAATTACGTCCATTAAATCTTTTTCATCCAAGTTATTTATGAAATTTGTGAGGCGAATTAAGTCACATTTTCTTAACAGTAGACGAGTATTCGCACAGGAGACTAAGTACAACCATCATACAAATACTCGAGATTATGATGGATAATCACGCCCAACTAATCCTTTTTGTCCACTAAAAGAATGAAATAGATTTGGTTATTTAATGAATTTTGAATGGAATATGAGTACTCGAATGGTAGGCTAAGTACGACCATCATCCAAATACTCAAAGACTAGGTAGGATAATTACGTCTAACTAATCTTTTTTCAACCAAATGTTTATTGCGAAAAAGCTTTTGAAACACTTATAATTTTGAGAAGTACTTGATAATGATCAAGTGCTTGATTTTTTTTCAAAATGGTTTAATTTTGGTTTTGAAATGGTTTTGAATCGATGGTGCAACAGTTGAAAGATGACTGAAATGTG